>NC_060139.1:786026692-786326692 GCF_021461385.2 Schistocerca piceifrons | reverse complement strand
TGCCGCCATGTTCAGGTGAGAAAGCCATTGCATAAACTCGTCGGAACTGTTCCGCCGAAATATTGTGTCCAGATGACGATATGTTGCGGCTGGAGACCCGACATGAATATTACAATCCAGAATAAGATTAGAAAAATTTAGAAATTACGTTTAAAAGTTGTTGCAAGTCACTAAGTGCTCTCATTATCAAACATGGATGAGAGCATGCTCCTGATGTACAATGCTATCCATAAGCTCTCGGGTTTCCAGTTGTGTGGTAGTGCTGGGAAACCGCAACATTTTGACAAGGGCCACCCTTGTCCTTTTGTATCATGCCCCTGGAAAAATGGAAGTTTTCTCCTCGGGCTTCTTAACCAGTGTGTCCAACCCTATGGAGAGAATTAATTTGAGCGAAAATTTAAGGATCTTTAATAAGAGTTTCAAAATCCAGTTTCACAGGCTCTCTCGATAGTCATTTCTCCCAGAAGTCGAAACAACATAAATTTAATATCTGTAGACTTACGCTCTTCATGCTGTGATTTTCATAATTTTTCCCACGAAAGCTATTGACTTACAAGCTGGATGAAACAAGAAAGTGGGAAACATATTGTTCACAATGGTTTCGTTAAAACATGTTTTTATTTACCTTTTCAGCTAAATTCTCGATGTCGTAGGCATAACCAAACATCTCCAGCAATTGTTCATAATGATTTTCTTTGGGCCTTTGTCCCATTGCAATGCGGGGTGGGCCGTGTTAATATGGATTTGGCGATGTTAGGTGGTCGGATGCCGTTCCTGTCGCCACCCCGTACCCCCTGGGATGATATTAGTGCACCACAGCTGTCTGCATCTAGTGTAAGTAAACCATGAAATAGTGCGAACGTTTTTTCAAATGTCTGCGAGTCGTGTAACTGAAGTGGCATGTGGGTACCAGCCTGGTATTTGCGTAGTGGGATGTGAAAAACCGCCTAAAAACTGTATCCATGTTGTCTGGCGGCTGGCACACCGGCCCTCCACGTTAATCCCTGGGCGGATTCCATCCAGGACCGGTGCGCCTACCCGAGTCCAGGAAGCAGCGCATTAGCGCTCTTGGCTAACCTGGCGGGTTACTTCTCCATCAATCGTTGTAGACGTATAATCAATTTCTGACATTATGTAAAATTCATGAAAAGATTTTCCTTCCCTTCATTGTATTTTAAGAAAAAGATACCTCTGCTGTATTTTAGTGCTAGTATATTTTCATTACACCCTGCTTCTAGTATTCGTTATCAGCAGACTTTTGGGTTTTCTTCACAATTTTACTCCTACCAACGGATACTTATTAGTACTTGGATGTGAAGACACATATTCTGAGTGTATTTAATACCTTTTCGGCGTCAGAAATTGACTGGAAAATCGCTTATGTTTGACTGGATTCTAATTAGTTTCTAGGAATCCTCCTCCATATATTAGATTTGCCATTGGTATTGATTTTCTGATCTTTTCACGTATTCTCTTCCTGATACTGAATTGACCATCGGTATTCTTTTGAAAGTAAATAGCTCTGAGAAAGTTATATCCAGTCCGGAAAAGATCCCACTTATGCGCTTAACAAATTTAAGTCTCAGAAGCTCGTCCCGCGGTAACAGTGATGTAAACGATGATCCCACCTTAATTCAGTTTCTGAAAGCATACGGAGAACTTGTCCATAAGCAGCACGCTTATCCATGGCTGAAATTTTATAACATTAGCTGCACAAGTATAAGATTTGTGAACTTCGTGCAGCGTTACGTCAATTTAAAAAAAAAAATTGTTTTTAAAACTTCATGCATAAAAATTGCATTTCTTTTTCCAAATTCTTCAAAACATACCATTCAGCGCTTCATTATTTCCTAAGCCCTTATAAAGGTCTGTACATGCTGCAGTTACTTCACATAGTAAATCGTATTCCGCCAAGCATTATCGAAAATTTCAAATGTTACAAGAACATTACGTCCAACGTAGGCTGTCTGAAACTTCAATGAATTTAATCATTGCTGTTTACTAAATTATGTTACACTTTTCATCCGTACAAAAACTTCTGAGAGCCTATGATGGACACAAAAATGCCTTTAGTATTCAAAAATTGCGTCGAGGCCATATGTAGAAACATGAAGATATTAATCAGAATTTCAGAGTTCAGTATGAGAAAAACTGTTTCTTTCTCGGAATACCACAATTTTGACCTGGAATTGTCCCCGTCAACACGATCATGAACGGTAATTAGATGTCTGTGTCTCGTCGAATGAAACTTTTCAATTCTTCGAAAAAATAATAAAATATGAACGTTTTCTTATGTGAAAAGGTCGCTTTTTTATTAAGGTTTAAATAACAACAAATTCACGTTTCATTTTCCTGTGATCAGTTTATTTTAACCGCTACAGGCAATTCACTCGCAATAATACTTCCCTCGTCCATATAGACCTACTCGTCGACAAATGCCCTGTTTCATACAGAACAACAATATTACTCGTCCCGTTTCATTCAGTAAAAAGGTAGTTTCTTCTCTTTATATTACAATGATTTTTTATATGAGTTGTCGTAGCAGCGGACACAACTCACTCTGAAAATAACAGCAAGAAATCTCTGTGGGATCATCAGTCCGAAATACATCACGATTTTAAGACGTACTCTTCGCTCGAAGTTTCCAGAGGCTCACTGTAGAACGAAGTTTGAAAGTCATTCGCACTTTTATTTGTAGTGAATGGTTTTTATTAATACCTTTCCCTCAGTGAACTAATTTTCCTCTATTTCTTTCCAGAGAAGCGTGATGCTCAGGCATAAGCGGTTCTCATCCCAGTGCAAGATGATGTCTCAGTATGCTGCTGGATAGTGTGATGGAGGTAAGTAGCAAATTAATTGTATTGAGACTTACAGTAAATTAGTCTTTTGTTGCAGTTAAATCTCTGCTTACGTGCTAAAGCCAATACTTGCGAATATTCGACAGGGCTCATATTGACTCTGAAGAAAAAATAATTTCAGAATTAGGACAACAGATTGTTTAATATACGACTCAACAGATTATACAATTCGAATATCTAATGAGATTGTAAACACAGCTAAAGCCATCGTCCCAAAATCTGGTTGCTGGCGTTATGCAGAACCTCTACACAGTTTCTGCCAATATACTGATTATTCCACGTGTACTGCTGGCCCTGTAAGCAAATGTCGTTCAGCTGAATGCAACACGAGCTAATTTGGGACCGCTCTATTGAACAGGGACAAAAATGCATTTAGAAAAAAGAGACAAACGTTTTGTAACGAGAAGTAACTCAACATTTATTCTTGTGACATGGAATCGCAAGATACGCATAATGAGTGGTACTCGCTAGACTTAATCCAATCCACTTGTTGTACAAAGGAATTTGCAAATATCTGCTCAAACAGTAGAACGGTATAAGTAACAGAGCAAGATAGATTTCACACAATCAGTGTTTGGTGAGACGGTCTTGATTTATAGAAAGTGGTTTTGTTTTGGTCTACTTAAAATCATCTTACATGAACACAGAGTACCTTCACGAATACGGCATCTTACTGACATTATACAGGACTACAGGCCTTCCCGTGTGCTCTATGACGCATATTTTTATCAGCTGCATCTTCCAGTCGCGTCAGTTCGTAGTTTTAGAGACGTTGTATGAGATGTTTCTGCGAATTTCATATGGAAGTATTTTATATTGAATCCAGCGTGCGACCCATGTGGTTTAACGAGTTCCCTTTGTCTGCTGACTTCTTTCATGAAGCAACTTTGAAATACGGAATCATTTAAGCTTCATTTTACTGTTTTCTTATACATTTGCATCTACATCCATACTCCGCAAACCACCTGACGGCGTGTGGCGAAGGGTACCTTGAGTACATCTATCGGTTCTCCCTTCTATTCCAGTCTCGTATTGTTCGTCTAAAGAAGGATTGTCGGTATGCCTCTGTGTGGGCTCTAATCTGTCTGATTTTATCCTGATGGTCTCTTCGCGAGATATACGTAGGAGGGAGCAATATACTGCTTGACTCCTCGGTGAAGGTATATTCTCGAAACTTCAACAAAAGCCCGTACCGAGCTAGTAGGGCGTCTCTTCTGCAAAGTCTTCCACTAGAGTTTATTCTTCCACTAGAATTTATCTATCATCTCCGTAACGCTTTCGCGATTACTAAATGATCCTGTAACGAAGTGCGCTGCTCTCCGTTGGATCTTTTCTATCTCTTCTATCAACCCTGTCTGGTACGGATCCCACACTGGTGAGCAGTATTCAAGCAGTGAGCGAACCAGCGTACTGTAACCTACTTCGCCGGACGGAGTGGCCGTGCGGTTCTAGGTGCTACAGTCTGGAGCCGAGCGACCGCTACGCTCGCAGGTTCGAATCGTGCCTCGGACATGGATGTGTGTGATGTCCTTAGTTAGGTTTAATTAGTTCTGAGTTCTAGGCGACTGATGACCTCAGAAGTTAAGTCGCATAGTGCTCAGAGCCATTTGAACCGTTTTGTAACCTACTTCCTTTGTTTTCGGATTGCATTTCCTTTGGATTCTTCCAATGAATCTCAGTCTGGCATCTGCTTTACCGACGATCAACTTTATATGATCATTCCATTTTAAATCACTCCTAATGCGTACTCCCAGATAATTTATGGAATTAACTGCTTCCAGTTGCTGACCTGCTATATTGTAGCTAAATGATAAGGGATCTTCCTTTCTGTGTATTCGCAGCACATTACACTTGTCAACATTGAGATTCAATTGCCATTCCCTGCACCATGCGTCAATTCGCTGTAGATCCTCCTGCATTTCAGTACAATTTTCCATTGTTACAACCTCTCGATATACCACAGCATCATCCGCAAAAAGCCTCAGTGGACTTTCGATGTCATCCACAAGGTCATTTATGTATATTGTGAATAGCAACGGTCCTACGACACTCCCCTGCGGCACACATGAAATCACTCTTACTTCGGAAGACTTCTCTCCATTGTGAATGACATGCTGCCTTCTGTTATCTAGGAACTCTTCAATCCAATCACACAATTGGTCTGATAGTCCATATGCTCTTACTTTGTTCATTAAACGACTGTGGGGAACTGTATCGGACGCCTTGCGGAAGTCAAGAAACACGGCATCTACCTGTGAACCCGTGTCTATGGCCCTCTGAGTCTCTTTGACAAATAGAGCGAGCTGGGTTTCACACGATCGTCTTTTTTGAAAACCATGCCTATTCCTACAGAGTAGATTTCTAGTCTCCAGAATACTCGAACATAATACGTGTTCCAAAATTCTACACTGATCAACGGAAGAGATATAGGTCTATAGTTCTGCACATCTGTTCGACGTCCCTTCTTGAAAACGGGGATGACCTGTGCCCATTTCCAATCCTACGGTACACCGCTACAAGAAGGGGGGCAAGTTCCTTCGCGTACTCTGTGTAAAATCGAACTGGTATCCCATCAGGTCTACCGGCTTTATCTCTTTTGAGCGATTTTAATTGTTTCTCTATCCCTCTGTTGTCTATTTCGATATCTATCATTTTGTCGTCTGTGTGACGATCTGGAGATGGAACTACAGTGCAGTCTTCCTCTGTGAAACAGTTTTGGAAAAAGACATTTAGTATTTCGGCCTTTAGTCTGTCATCCTCTGTTTCTGTACCATTTTGGTCACAGTGTGTCTGGATATTTTGTTTTGATCCACCTACCGCTTTGACATAAGACCAAAATTTCTTAGGATTTTCTGCCAAGTCAGTAGATAGAACTTTCCTTTCGAATTCATTGAACGCCTCTCGCATAGCCCTCCTCACACTACATTTCGCTTCGCGTAATTTTTGTTTGTCTGTAAGGCTTTGGTTATGTTTATGTTTGCTGTGAAGTTCCCTTTGTTTCCGCAGCAGTTTTCTAACTCGGTTGTTGTACCACGGGGGCTCTTTTCCATCTCTTACAATCTTGCTTGGCACATACTCATCTAACGCATATTGTACGATGGTTTTGAACTATGTCCACTGATCCTCAACACTATCTGTACTTGAGTTAAAACTTTTGTGTTGAGCCGTCAGGTACAATGAAATTGCTTTTTGTCACTTTCGTTAAACAGAAAAATCTTCCTATCTGTCTTAATATTTCTTTTTACAGCTGAAATCATCGATGCAGTAACCGCTTTATGATCGCTGATTCCCTGTTGTGCGTTAACTCTTTCAAATAGTTCGGGTCTGTTTGTCACCAGAACGTCTAATATGTTATCACCACGAGTCAGTTCTCCGTTTAACTGCTCAAGGTAGTTTTCAGATAAAGCACGTAAAAAAATTTCACTGGATTCTTTGTCCCTGCCACCCATTATGAACGTTTGAGTCTCCCAGTCTATATCCGGCAAATTAAAATCTCCACCCAGAACTATAACATGGTGGGGTAATCTACTCGAAATATTTTCCAAATTATCCTTCAGGTGCTCAGCCACAACAGCTGATGAGCCAGGGGGCCTATAGAGACATCCAATTGCCATTCCTGAGCCTGCTTTAACCGTGACCTTCACCCGAATTATTTCACATTTCGGATCTCCGTCAATTTCCTTCGACACTATTGCTCTTCTTATCGCTATAAACACGCCTCCCCCTCACTGTCCAGCCCGTGTCTGTGGTATACATTCCAGTCTGAGTTTAGAATCTCATTACTGTTTACATCTGGTTTCAGACAACTTTCTGTCCCTAGTACTGTGTGGGCATTGTGACCGTTTATTAATGAGAGCAGTTCAGGGACCTACTACGCTGAACGAGTGCCTGGACATATAACTACGTTCCAATGACTGATTTTACATGGTACCAAAACTTTCCTCAATGTGAGTTCTTGCTTTTGAATTTCTTGGATGATTCGCACATAGCTGTCTTTCATTGTTGTGTATTGCTATATCTTTTGTTCGGCAGCTTGAATCTCGTTTGAATATACCATTCAGCTCTAAAATTACATATTAAGCTTCCAACATCATTATTGAACCATGATTCTTTCTTCCCATTCCTCACTATCTTCCATGGCGTCAGCGTATCTACCAACTTCATTTTCGTATTATATACCTTAAATAGAAATATCTTCCATCTTGCCTAAGTTTTCTGTCCACACCAGCGATTACTGATGGAATGTGGCCTTGTAATCACTGATTCTTAACCATACTTGCACTGAATCGAAAAGTTTGTGGTTGCTTGTTGCCAGCAGAAGACATACTTTCAGTTCTAACCTGCTGCGTCCCCTAGTCATGATGGGGAATTCGTTGTTGATATTATCTAGGCTTTCTCTCAAGCGTACCACCAACTGGAAACTTGTTGTCGGTGGATGTTAGCTATATCTGATTTCACAATGATACGGAGCAAGGTATTGATTGCAGATTTGTTTCGTTACTCATCAGATTTATGTTAATCATAAAATGAAAGATTTCCAGAAATCACTCAGCTCAAACATGTCAAATGACGGAAGTTCTTTAACACGTGATCTGTGTGGAGACACTCGCGTTACACGGAAATGCTAGTAGCCGATGATGGATGTGGTCAAATGCTGATTCTGCAGGTTACAAGTGAACGGAAATAGCCGAGATTAGTTCTTGTGGAAGCTACCATATTTTGTGTGTGAGTGGTTTCTGGCTGTACCCACATCTTCAATGTGTGGCTGATGACTATGGCGTCTCCCACATCTAGAAAATTCATAAATTCAGTGTCGCAAAGTACACTTGCTTGCCTGGAAGAAGGGAAAAACAACGTTTGTGATCAAGGAATCCGTACAGGATCGCTGGCACTTGGAACTATCACGGGCAGACTTACGTCACTAGTTTTGATCAGTGATCCAAACATGGTAGCATTATTTTGAAAATACTTCGCTGCTAAATTCTACACCAACGATTAGCTTTTGAGCCTTTATCATCAAGCATATATTCAAAACTGGTTTCGTCCTAGGTGTTACTAACAAACACAAGGTTTCCAAACACGACTATGTCGAGAACAATGACCTCAGAGAAAGCAAGGAACGTCAAGTAGTAGACCACTGTAGCGCATGCCCTTTTCGCGGGGGTTCACTCGACTTCAGTGTGAGAGCGAAGGTTATCGATGCTGCCTCACGCAATGACCGTCGAGTGAGCACTTGAACACAGTCACGCGGCTGTTACAGCTGAGTGAGCAGCCTTTCACAGCCACATGGATGTCGCGCGCTTGCCTTCACTTGCCCATTTGCGGTAATGTATTATGGGACCAAACTGCTGAGGTCATCGTTCCCTAAGCTTACACACTACTTAATCTAACTTAAACCAACTTACGCTAAGGACAATACATATACCCATGTCCGAGGGAGAATTCGAACCGCCGACGGGGGGGGGGGGGGGGGGGGGGGGGGAGGCCGCGCGAACCCTGGCAAGAGGCCCTAGACCGCCCAGCTACCCGAGCGGCCCCATTCGCTCTGCTAATATGCAATGAACAGTTGCGAAATGCGCTTCAGTTACCATCAGACCCGAGCAATATTTATTCGAATGAAGAACAACGAATACGGGTACGATTATTATTGATTATTTGTGATTTGTAATTATTATTCGCAACATTATTCATTTACACGAATAAAGCAAGTCTTTGGTCATATGTAAATAATGAGTGTTATGGTCTAGGGGCAGTCCTGCTGTAGCAGCAGAGCAGACCAGATTTGCTGTGAGTTTCCTTCTGCTGCGCTAGTACGCTCGCCTTGTTTACATCCTCCGGCCGACACTAACGTGACTCCGTACCGCGAAAATACCGAAAACTGAAATTCGCTTTTAGAAAAGACTTTGACAGACCAAAAGCACTCGACGTCCAGCGCATTTTGTAGGCACAGGCCAAGATCCCGACATCGTCGGCGTCCACTTTTAGATCGTAAGGAACACGATATACGTGAAGGTTATTAACGATGTTAAATGAGACAGGGTTCTTCGAGAGATGGCGTAAGGACTCCCTTCTGCCACACAGACTGAAATGTTGGCAAAGTCAAAGTTGACAATACCAGATTGAGACTTTGAGCTATAACCACATCCTGCCGGCGGAAGACATTGTGCCGACGCTCCGCCCCTATGGCACAGTACAGGAGCACGTGGAAGAAAAATAGACTCAGTTTAAGACGTATCCAGTACTCAACGGAGTATACCAGGCAAGCGTTGAACTCAGAAGACGCGTACCATCATACCTCCAAATAGGAGGCTGCCGGACAAGAGAATATTTGTGGACGCCAACTTAAAACATGTTCCGGATGAGGCAAGGAAGGATACCTACGTTCCGAGTGTATCCAACATCCGGCAATACAACTTCCTCCGCAGAACGTGGCACCTCCACCGTCACCGACAACCCTTCCAATAACTTACGCGGAGACTCTCACCGCGTTGCCGTCGACCAGACGCAACAGATCAACGTTGTAGTTCTGGACCCACCCTGCGCGGACCGATGTCTGGCCGATCAGTCAGCTTGGCTAATAGCAGAACTCCATACAATGCCATCGATACCACCGAACACTGGAGGCACCGCTCACAGCAGGATGTAATCCTTATCGTACATCCCCATGAACCACGGGCTTTGCCGCAGGTGGGAGGCTTACGGGTCTCAGAAATGCAGATAGTCGTACCGTAGGTGCAACCTCAACGGAGGGGTATCTGTTGAGAGGACAGAGAGACGTGTGGTTCCTTAAGAGGAGCCGAAGCCTTTTCAGTAGTTGCCGGGGTAACAGTATTGATGACTGACTGATCAGGCCTTGCAGCATCAACCAAAACAGCCGTCCTGTTCAGCTACTGCGAACGGTGTAAGCAAGGGGAAACTACAGTCGCAATTTTTCCCGAGGGCATCCAGCTCTATTGTACGGCAAGATGACAATAGGGTCCTCTTGGGTAAAATATTCCGGAGATAAAACAGTCCCCCATTCAGATCTCCTGGCGGGGACTACTCTGGAGGACTTCATCATCAGGAGAAACAAAACTGGCATTCTACGGATCGGAGTGTGGAATTTAGATCCCTTACTTGGGCAGATACGTTAGGAAACTTTAAAAGGGAAATGGATAGGTTGAAGATAGATATAGTGGAAATTAGTAAACTCCAGTGGCAGGAGGAACAGGATATTCGGCCACTTGATTATAAAATTATAAATATAAACTCAAATAGCAGTAGATTTGATAATGAATAAAAAATAGGAACGTGGGTAACTTACTATGTACAACATAGTGAGCTCATCATTATAACCAAGGTAGACACGAGCCCACAGCTACCACAGTAGTACAATTTTATATGCCAACTCGACAGATGATGAAGAGACTGAAGAAATGTATGATGGGATAAAAGAAATTATTCAGATAGTTAAGGAAGACAAAAATTTAATAGTCATGGGTGACTGGAATTATAGAGTAGGAAAAGGAAGAGAAAGCGGAACAGTAGGTGAAGATTGGCTGGGGGAAAGTAATGAAAGATTAAGGTGCCTGGTAGAAGTTTTCACATAGCATAATATAATCATAGCTAACACCTACTTTAAGAATCATAAAACAAGATAACGCGTGAGGAAGAGACAACTGAAGGTTACAGCTTGATTATATAATGGTAAGACAGAGACCTGGGAACCAGATTGTAAATTTTGATACATTTTCAGGGGCAGATGTAGACTCTGAACACAATTTACTGGTTATGAAGTGTAGATTAAAACTGAAAAACTGCAGTTTAAGGAATTTAAGTAGATGCAACCGGGATAAACTGAAAGAACCACAAGTTGTAAAGAGTTTCAAGGGAAGCATTGGGAACTATTGACAAGAACAGGGAAAAGGAATACAGAAGAAGAAGAATGGGTAGCTTTGAGAGACGAAATAGTGAAGGCAGGAGAGTACCAAGCCGTGAAGGCATTAGAGTACCAAGTATGTAAAAAGACGAGGGCTATTAAAAGTCCTTGGATAACGCAACACATACTGAATTTAATTGATGGAAGGAGAAAATATAAAAACACAATAAATGAAGCAGGCGAAAGAGAATACAAACGTCTAAAATGAGATTGGCAGGAAATGCACAATGGCTGAGCCAGAATGGCTAGAGGAGAAATGTAAGGATGTAGAAGCATGTGTCACTTGAGGTAAGTTAGTTCCCACCTACAGGAAAATTAAAGAGACCTTTGGAGTAAAGAGAACCGCATGTATGAATATCAAGAACTCAGATGGAAAGCCAGTTCTAAGTAAAGAAGGGAAATCCGAAAGGTAGAAGAAGTATATAGAGGGTCTATACAAGAGCGATGTACTTGACCGCAATTTATGGATATGGAAGAGGAAGTAGATAAAGGTGAAATGGGAGACATGATAGTGCGTGAAGTATTTGACAGAGCACTGAAAGACCTAAGTTTGAAAAAGGCCCCGCGCAAAGACAACAATCCTTTACAACTACTGATAGCCTTGGGAGAGTCAGACATGACCAAACTCTTCCATGTTGTAGGCAAGATGTATGAGACAGGTGAAATACCGTCTGACTTCAAGAAAAAGGTGCTGACAATTGTGAAAATTACCGAACTATCTGCTTAATAAGTCACTGTTGTAAAATACTAACACGAATTCTTAACAGACGAATGGAAAACTTGTATAAGCCGACATCGGGGAAAATCAGTTTGGATTTCGCAGAAACGCAGGAACACGCGAGGCAATACTGACCGTACGTCTTAACTTAGAAGCTAGGTTAAGGAAAGGCAAACCAACGTGTATATTATTTGTGGACTCACAGAAACCTTTTGACAGTGTTGACTGGAATACTCTCTTTCAAATTCTGAAGGTGGCAGGAGTAAAATACAGGGAGTGAAAGGCTATTTACAATTTGTAAAGAAATCAGAAAGCGGTTATAAGAGTCCAGGGGCACGAAAGGGAAGTAATGGTTGAGAAGGGATTCAGACAGGGTTGCAGTTCATCCCCAATGTTATCTAATCTGTAGATTGAACAAGCAGTAAAGGTAACTAAAGAAAAATTTAGAGCAAGAATAAAAATCCAGGGAGAAGAAATTGTAATTCCGTCAGAGACACTAAGGACTTGGAAGAACAGTTGAACGGAATGGACAGTGCCTTGAAAGAAAATATAAGATGAACATCACCAAAAGTAAAACGAGGATAATGAAATGTAGTCGCACTAAATCAGGTGACGCCGAGGAAATTATATTAGGAAATGACACACTTAAAGTAGTAGATGAGCTTCGCTATTTGGGCAACAATATAACTGATGATGGGCGAAGTTAAGAGAACGCAAAATGTAGATTGGCGATGGCAACGAAAGCGTTTCTGAAGAAGGGAAATTTGTTATCACTGAGTATGAATATAAATTGTCAGGAAGTCTTTTCTAAAAGTATTTGTATGGAGTGTATCCATGTATGAGTGTGAAACATGAAAGATAAACAGTTTAGACAAGAAAAGAATAGAAGTTTAGAAATGTGGGGCTACAGAAGAATATTGAAGATTAGGTGGGTAGATGGCGGAACTAATTAGGAGGTACTGAACAGAATTGAGGAGAAGAGGAATTTATGGCATAACTTGACTAGAAGACGGTATCGGTTGACACGACACATTCTGAGGCGTCAAGAGATCACCAGTTTAGTACTGGAGGGGATCGTGATGGCTAAAATTCGTAGAGGGAGACCAAGAGACGAATACAGTATGCAGATTCAGAAGTGTGTAGGTTGCAGTAGTTACTCCGAAATGAAGAGGATTACACAGGACAGAATAGCACGGTGAGCTGCATCAAAGTAGACTTCGGAATTCCTCGTCGGAGACGGAATGCCACAAATGGAAAGAGCGTTCACCGAAATGACGAAAGAGACGCCGCAGGACCTTGACGGCAAAGGGTCGCTCCAACTCGCAGGAGGAAGAACAACCGATCTTACAGGACGCCAATTATGAGGCTGACACCACTGCCACTAAATCCGCCTCTGCTGAACGGACAGGGAAGACTCACTCCGTCTCTCAGACCTCTGCGGCAAATGTGATCAGCAGGAAGGTTCTAGTGCAGGAAGGTTCCAGTTCACACTGCGAGGCCGCTGGGTCACTTCCTGTCAACTATCACAATCTTATGGAACAAGAACAGACTTCAGTGCCCACGTCGTGGGCCCCGATACGGAGACGGCTGAGGTTTGAATAAAACTGGGAGTGTTCCGGTCTTCGTTGTATGACGACACTCGCGACTCTCGCTTCTCGCCACCACTATGAATAACGTTGCACTATCCCCGCAATGCTAGGCCTTCCGTTTGGCCGTGATGAAAATCATCATGATTGGCTCTCTTGCCAAAATCGAACCCCTGAGAGAAACCATACGAGATACAGGAAAAAAGTACGAACGAACGCACTCCAGAACTTTTATAGTTACACAACGTATGTGACACCTGGAGGTCACATGGCGATATTAGTGCGTGACGGTATCGAAGCCACCTACACCCCGTACGTGCCCACCACACATGGACTGAGATTAGTGGTCACGGCACTCGACACCCAAGTCATTAGTGTTTATGCACCCTCGGGCAACAACAAATTTCGTTACCGGACCGTTCTACTCCACTGACGTCGCCCTCTTTTTCCTAGAACAGTATGATCACAATGTATTCGCTGGCTAATTTAACCCTCATCCCAAGGATCAAATCCCACATAACACGGCATGTTCGGAACCGGGTATTGTGATTCACGGTCTTCACTTCTTCGACTCTTGGGAAAAGATACAGGGCGAGCCGACTGCTTCGTAAATATGTGTCACAAGATCTGACACAGTGCTTGGTGCCTGCCGGGCCATTGCTTCTAAGATCACAGTAGCTATATCTGCGCGATGCACCTCCATGCTCAACAAGTCTGGCATTGTAATGGTCTTTGGAAGATGAGTATAGCACATCTCCAGAACCAAGAGTGCCGTTGGCAAGTCGCCGGAACGTGCCACAACTGTGAACAACGTCATGCTCGATACCAGTCGACTTTGGCATGGTGGTTCCTGTGCGCCAACAAGATCCTTACGCAGTTTGCCAAGTAAACAGCTGCGTGACACCAGCAAACACTAGGCTCCTAATACGTGGCACACAAGGACTTAGATGCTTTAACCTCAACGCCAAACAGACGATGAAAACGACACCGAATGAAGACTCACATACTATCTTTTCGAAGTGCCGATTAGAAGTTCCCGCAGTGCTGTCGCGAAGACACGACCGAATGGTCGCAGAGGTACCAACCATGCTCACAACTGTGGCGGCCATGCACCGATATCGCTCACAGTTAATCACACACGTTACGACGTGAGACAGTCGCTCGTGTAACACCCAAGTATCCGTAGTAAAAGCCAGGGAGATCATTTTGGTCATCTTTACCAGGAAAGAACCATAGATGATGAGGCGTATGTGGAAGCATTACAGTAGGTGGCGCGCACTATGACAAAATAACAGTGATGGCGTTAATGGAAGAAATCTCCTCTGAAGGGTTGGAGGATAAAGGTGCGATCAATGTCACCAGGGCCTGATGGATTACTATTCTATGTTTACTGGACCTTCCGTGTCATTATGGTGCTCCCACTAGGTCACAGTGTTCCTAGAAATCATGTCTTCGAGCTGCACAGTACCACCAACATTAGTCGAATGACTTCTCATACCTCCACACGAGCCACCGGAAAGTCAGACGGTCACTGACTGTCGGCCACTTAAGACTTTGAACGGTTATTACAGGATCATCACCACGGTTTTGGCAAGTCGAGGTTAAGAAGGCCCTGCCAATGATTCTCGCCACAGAACAGACATCCGGAAGGGAGATTCAAACATACAAGTGGCCACCAACGACTGCAGAAACATAATAGCGAAGCGATCGCCATGGCGTGTTGATTGAGAGTGGCAATCGTCTCCATCGATTTCAGTCAGTTCTTTGATAGAGTGCACCATAGCTTCCTCCTTCAGGTGATGGACTGAATTCCCCCAGCGCTCATCGACACGCTGCAAATCCTTCTGGCAGTAGCCAGTTCTCGCGTCTAGGTCAAAGGCGGACGGTGGGCTCCGTATCCATTAAGAGGTTTCTGCGAAAAGGTTGCCCCATTTCTACTCACCTTTATGAAGTAGCGCTCGAGCCATGGGGAATCTCGATCACAAGCTATCTGATATCACACTGCGGAACGTCACTTTCTGCTACAGGGCATACGCTCACGACATGCTACTGCTGGTTTGATCCGCCGATGATGTCCTCGGCATTCTAAACTGGAACAAGCGAAATGGACATACTGCTGGCAGACGTTGGGTGCGGTCACGCGCCGGTCGCTGTCACTGCCCTCCTTCCAGTTAGTGAACTGAGACATTTGGAAGCCACGTTTCCGTAGAATGTGCGCTGAACGGTCATGGCAAACTACCGACGGTTACTACAGATTATACACATGATGGTGCGCCAGAATCTTCTCCGGGACTTGAACCACCTGCAACATATGGAATACCTGAACCACTGCATGGCGTCAAAACTCAATCATGCGGCACCCATCCTCTCCCTATCGGCAGCCCTCCTTCAGGCAGCCTTCGGTTATTTCCTATACATAGGACACATATTTAAAATACGTTGTGACACTCTCACCCTTCCCTTACGCTGTGGAGGGCCGCGACTGCTTAACGTCCGAGCACGGGCAGCTGCCCTTTATAAAAAAAGTAAGTTGAAAAGTCAGCACACCTTCCTAACTGAGCGTCTACTGGAGGTCCTGATGCCGGTTTCTCGCGTCTCGCGGACGTCCTTGGCACGGGTCGAGACACAGCTCTCCCGTGTATCGATATTCATTCTGGCTGAAAATGACTTATAAGTTCATGGCGCCCTCCGTCGGTAACACTGGAATTCATTATGGTGTTGGCCCACCCTTAACCTTGATGACAGCTACCACTCTCGCAGGCACATGTTCAATCAGGTGCTGGAAGGTTTCTTGGGCAATGGCAGACCATTCCACACGGATTGCTGCACTGAGGAGAGGTATCGATGTCGGTCGGCGAGGCCTGGCACGAATTCAGCGTTCCAAAACGTCCCAAAATGTTCTATAGGATTCAGGACAGGACTCTGTGAGGGCCAGCTTATTACAGGGATGTTATTGTCGTGTAAACACTCCGCCACAGGCCGCGCATTATGAACAGGTGCTTGATCGTGTTGAAAGATGCAGTCGCCATCCCCGAATTGCTCTTCCACAGTGGGAAGCAAGAAGGTGCTTAAAACATCAATGTAGGCCTGTGCTGTGTGATAGTACCAGGCAAAAAAATTAAGAGGAGCAAGCTCCCTCCATGAAAAACACGACCACGCCATAACACCATCCCCTCCGAATTTTACTCTTGGCACTACACACGCTGGCAGATAAAGTTCACTGAGCATTCGCCATACCCACACCCTGCCATCGGATCGCCACATTGTGTACCGTGATTCGTCACTCCACACAACGTATTTCCACTGTTCAATCGTCCAATGTTTACGCTCCTTACACCAAGTGAGGCGTCGTGTGGCATTTACCGGCGTGATGTGTGGCTTATAAGCAGCTGCTCGACAATGAAATACAACTTTTCTCACCTGCCGCATAACTGTCATAGTACTTGCAGTGGATCCTGATGCAGTTGGAAATTCCTGTATGATGGTCTGGATAGATGTCTGCCTATTATACATTACGGCCCTCTTCGAGTGTCGGTGGGCTCAGTCAGTCAACAGACGAGGTCGGCCTGTACGCTTTTGTGCTGTACGTGTCCCTTCACGTTCCCACTTCACTATCACATCGGAAACAGTGGACCCAGGAACGTGTAGGAGTGTGGAAATCTCGCGTACAGACGTATGACACAAGTGATACCCAATCACCTGACCACGTTTGAAGTCCGCGAGTTCCATTCTGCTCTCTCACGATGTGTAATGACTACTGAGGTCGCTGACATGGAGTAGGTGGCAGCGCAATGCACCCAATATGAAAAACGTATGTTTTTGGGGGGTGTCCGTATACTGCCCATCGCATAGCGTATGTGGAAAATGATACACCACCACTTTCGGCCAAACAACCCTGCTTGCAACGTAGTATCAACTCACCAACAAAATATGTGCGATGAGACACCAGCTTCATGCTGTCGGACTAATAGATTTTCCACTTTGCCCTGACTGTCACCTCCCGAACACCAACGGACATCGCTTCACGTTCGTTTAGTCGCCCATCGTTTAGCGTCTGACACAAAAGATCTTAGCTTGCTACCATCATGCATCACCTGACGTGATTGGACTTCGGACCCTCCTATGTTCGGATAACTAGTACTTTTCCCTCGCAAAACATCGTGTGCTTACATGGTTCAACGGAATGGCCACTGACTACATCTTCGACCAAGGGGAAAAAGTGGAGCTTGGTGATAACATCGAGATACCGTACGCTCTTTGCATGTTATTTACGAAGCTTTTTCGTAAAACTCCCTGCTAGTTGGGGAGTGCCAGCCATAGTGTAACTTACCTCACAAAATCAAACAAAACTGCCTAAATTACAAGCGGCGAGGCAGGAAAGAGATTGACTGACTCATGGAAAGCTGCATTTACCGAGGTATCAGCAAAGCCGACTGAGTCTGTTGTAGGTATTTTAGATGACATTTTGAAGATAGATAATGCCACTGCCAATGGGCAAGAAAATTCTAATTGCTCTAATATCTCAAGAAAGAGTATTTTAGCAGAATTAACACAAATAATATAAAAAGTTATTGTAATTTATACCTCATTCACATTTTATTTTCATTCTGTTTTATAGAACATTCATTTCTACCCATTTACTAATTATAATCATATAAAATAAATAAATAAATAAATAAATGAAAATATAAAAAATAAAAAATATAGAACTGTGGATCCCTTCGCCTTGGGAGACAATTCAAGAATAGTTGTGGGCAAAGCGTGAAATTAATTCCTATCTTTTCTTTTTGTGGCAGGGTTGAAGTGACGGTGCAATTAGGGGGAAGATTTGATTTTCAATTTTTTTATGTTAATCTTAATTGAGGAGATAGGTGCATCGAAAAACGAAAGAGGAGTAGCGTATTTGATTAATACGCAAAAGTTGCTTGGTCCTAGGTTCAAACCCCACCACTGCTTAAATTTTGAATAACAGTCATTAACAATGGCGGCCAAAGGCTTCCGGCAGAACCAGTTATCCTCTCATTCTGCAACGGCCTTTTCAAGTAGGGAAGAGGAGCGGGCAGAGGTTCAGAGCAGTCTCTTGCCCTAAAAGGTAGAACAGACAACAATAATCAACGGCATAAGCATGCAGAAGGCAATGGAAACCACTGCATTAAAGACACATCACATGTACCCACAGAAAATGTGACCTGTAATAAAAGAGCGTCTTGATGATTTCTCCATTGGCAAAACATTGCGCACTAGTCCCCCATTCGGGTCTCTGGGGAGGGTCTGTCAAGGGGATCATGAGAAAATGCTTCAGTAACGAATGAAAGGATAACGTCCTACGAGTCGGGATGTGGAACGTTAGAAGTCTGAACGTGGTAAGGAAGCTAGAAAACCTGCAAAGGGAAATGCTGAGGCTCCATCAATAGTGGGCGTCAGTGAAGTGTAATGGACAGAAGGCAGGGATTTCTGGTCAGATGAGTATAGGGCAATATCAACAGCAGCAGAAATTGGTGCAACGGGAGTTGTTGTGATCAGAATCCAACAACGTCAAAAACAGTTCAAGCGCACATGCCAACGTCGCAAGCAGAAGACGAAGGTATATGTAGATTTTGAACGCGTAATTCAATACGTAAAGGCAGTCATGGGGAGTTGAATGCAGTTATAGGGAAAGAAGTAGAAGAAAGAGATACAGGGACTCCAGCAGAAATGTAAGAGGAGGAAGACTAATTCAGTTTTGCAAAAAAATTTCAGATCGTTATAGCGAATACTCTGATTAGGAATCACAAGAGGAAGAGGTATTCTTGGAAAAGCCTGGAAGATACAAATAGATTTCAGTTAGATTATTTCATGGTCAGGCAGAGGTTACAAAATTAGATATTGGACTAAAAGGCATACTCTGGGGCTGATATAGACACAGATCACAAATTTAGTAGTGATAAAGTGCAGGCTGAAGATTAAGACAGTAATCAGCAAGAATCAGTGTCCAAAGAAGTGGGGTATGCCTGAAGTTCTGTGAGGCTACCGATACTACGATAATAAATAGCTCAATAGGTAGTTGAGATGAAGGAAAACGGACATTTCTAAAAAGGGAATCACCGAAGATTAAGAGAAAGCAATAGGTACAAGGAAGGTAGCGGCTAAGTTACTATGGGTAACAGAATAAATACTTCAGTTGACCGACAAAAGTAGGAATACAGAAACGGAAGTCACTCACAAATAAAAAGTCCAGAGAAGCGAAGGCGACATAGCTACATCAGAAATGTGAAGAAATCTAAAAGAAATTACTGTCGGGAACATTGACAGCGTAAGGAAACGTCAAAACAAACTCCGGTGAAATGAAAAACAAGTATGGCAACATTAACAGTACACTGCTAAATGGAGACGAGAGAGGACATATGATGAAACAGTACATTTAGGGCCTCTATGAGGGGGAGGACTTATCTGATGACGTGATATAAAATGAAACACGCGGCGAAAGGGAAGAATAGGGGATCAACTATTAGAATCAGAATTAAGAAGAACATTGAAAGACTTAAAAACCAGTAAGGACACGAGATACATAACATTCCATTGGAATTTCTAAAATCGACTGGGATGTGGCAACAGAACGACTAATCACGTTGATGTGAAGAATATTTGAGTCTAGCGTTATACCATCAGACTTTCGAAAAATATCGTCCTCAAAATTCCCAAGACTGCAAGAGCTGACAGTTGTGACAATCATCGTACAATCATCTTAACAGCTCATGCATCCAAGTTGCTGACAAGAATAATATATGGAAGACACGTTCGCTGGATTTATCGATCTGGAAAAAGCGTTCGACAGTGTCAAATGTTACAAGATGTCTGAAATTCTGAGAAAAATAGGGGTAAGTTATGGGGTAAGACGAATAATGTACAATATGTACAAGAGCCCAAGAGGGAACAATAAGAATGGAAGACCAAGAACGAAGTGCTCGGATTAAAAAGGATGTAAGAAAGAGATGTATTTTTCGGCCTCACTGTTCAATATATTCATAGAAGAAGCAATGACGTAATTAAAAGAAAGGTTCAAGAGTGAAATTAACATTCAAGGTGATAAGATATTGATTATAAGATTCAGTGGTGACACTGCTATCAATGCGAAGTAGGAGAAATGAAAATAGCGAGAAACTTAACACCAGAATTGGTGATCACGAAATAGATAAAAGTGAAGGAACTGTGATGCCTAGATAGAAAAATAACCGAACACGGACGGAGCAATGACATCAAAAGCAGACCAGCACTCGAAAAACGGGCATTCCTGGCCAAGAGATGTCTATTAGTATCACAGATAGGCTTTAATCTGAGGAAGAAGTTTCTGAGAATTTACGTTCCGAGCACACAGTGTATAGTAGTGAGACATGGACTGTGGCAAAACTGAAAGAGAGGAAAATAGAATCATTTGAGATGTAGTGCAGCGGGAGAATGTTGAAATAAGGTGGAGTGGTAAGGTACAATCGGTGACGAAAGGAATGTATGGAAAACACTGATAAAAAGAAAAGACAGGATCATAGGACATCTGTTAATACACCAGGAAATAACTTCTGTTGCTTGAGAGGGAGCGGCAGAGGGTAAAACCATAAAACTGTAGAGGAAGACAAAGATTGGAGTACATCCGGCAAATAATTCAGGGCGTAATTTGCAATGTGATACTCTGAGATGGATGATAAAACAATGGAGAAAAATTCGAGGATTCCGCATCAAACAACTCAGGAGAAAAAAGTAGATGATTCATAAATTTGAAGTCCAATGGACTGTTTGATACATTTCTTTGTCATCTTTTACATGCATGTGTACTTTATTGCTTTCTAATTAATTTTTAGAGCAATGCTTTTTCAAAAACCTCTTTATAAACTGCTATGCCACAGCCAAGTTAGCCTCTGAGAGCCGGCAACCCATATTACACCACAGAGGGCGAGGTTTTCTATGCCCAAGGCGTACCAAAACCATCGTGTAAAAAACCGGCTATTTACATACAAGATAATCGAAACAGATATTCCGAGCACTACTTCCTGCACGGGGAGCTCGAGCCATGGCCTGCAGGAAGTATCACTACGCCAAATCCTGATTGGCTGGAGACAGATATTTAGAAGCTAGAACCAGCCCCGAAGACGTAATCTTCAACGGTCGCAGTACACGTGGACGACATGACCACGTGTACTGCGACCGTTGAAGATTACGTCTTCGTCTCTGAATTGGACCGTTACCAGTGTGTGTGTGTGTGTGTGTGTGTGTGTGTGTGTGTTACCATGAACTTTGGGGCAAATTAGAAGTGAACTTTCGTTTTACTCAGTGAGGAGACTTTTGCTGGCATCGTTATTGTTGCCTTTCGTTTGTTGTTCTGTCGTCAACCTTGTGAACTTACATCAATAAAAGTTGTGTTTGTGAACAATTGCGAATTGTCAGTCACAACACAAGTGGCGACGTGTTGGTGTCTGCGTGTATCTTCTTCATGGCGGAAGTTGTCATTCAGTAGCTGGTCCAAAGTGTGCACGACTTACTACAAGGTTTTCAACAGTTTTGCAAGAACTCTCAGGATACATAGGATTATTTATTTACAGAACTCTTGCAAAACCGCCCGGTTCCGCTGCCCCCGCCGTTTCCCGCTTTCAACGAGGATGCTGAAGACTGAGAAACATACCAGAAGCGTCTCCAGCAGCATTTTTAAATCCACCAGGTTGTCCAGGAGGCTGGTCGTCGTTCCTACTTTTTTATCCTGGAACCAGTCCAATGTGTATGTTCTCTTGACGAAACTCCAATCTCGACCTCCGGATTCTTTGACTTTCCCCTAGATTTGTGAGGCTCTCACGGTTTATTACCGACGACGGTTCCACGTGTTGGCTGCCCGCGTCGAATTTTACCAGTGTCGCAAGAGGACTGGCCAATCCTATCGTCACTGGGCAGTGGAACTGAAAGATCTCAGCCGGAAATATCTTCTGGTAAACCTTCCGGGATGTAAGGTCGTGGTCCATGAAACTCTTCAGCTCCTAACGTTTCGTCCAGAGTTGCGCTGGACATCTTCAGAGGGGTTTTCTCCTCCGGTGAGTCTTGCCGACTGACGGGTCGGACGTCTGAGAGCGACTTATGTATCGTAGAAAGTGGGCGTGACCAGAGTTACACGTGATATGCAGAGATAACCTTTGTCAGAGATAAAACTTAACTATCGATCGTAATCTCGTCACGGATAAAAACTGTCTAGCAATTCTGTAGTGCTACTGTCCAAATATCACTAAGTTTCATGGTCTCTTCTTTCCGATTAAAATTATCCCTATGTTTATATATTTCAATTGCTTCTCTACAAAGCCGTGGGTAATAGTTCGTCGTCGTAGATAAAATTTTTGTTTCGGAAAACTTCACTTGATGATTTCCTGGCTGAAAAGCGTGTTCTGCTACAGCCGATTTATCTGTTTTTCCTAATCGGCAAAGACTTCTGTGCTCTTTTAACCATGTATTTACGCTTCTTTTTGTTGTTCCAACATAAACTTTACCACATGTACACGGAATTTTATATACGCCAATGGCTGATACAGGAGCGCGTTTATCTTTTACAGACCGAAGAACATGACAAATTTTCTTCGTTAGTCTAAAAACAGGCCTAATATCATGTTTACTTAAAATCTTTCCAACCTGATCCGTTAGTTTCTTTATAAAAGGGAAAGAGACTGTTTTCTTCCATCCTTAAGCGTTTTGTTGTTTGGGTGCAGAATTCTGCTTACTTCTTTCTTTGAGTAGCCATTTTTCTCGAAAGCGTGTTTCAGATGTTTTAATTCGTCGTCTAGATACTCCGGCGTGCAAATCCGTCTGGCTCTGTCAACGAGACTTGTAATCACACCTCTTTTTTGTTTTGGATGGTGGTTAGAGTTTTTATGTAAGTATCTGTCTGTGTGCGCTATTTTTCTAAAAATCTGTTGTTTCAAGCTTCCATCCGTCTGTCTCATAACTAAAACATCCAAAAACGGTATTTTGTTATCATTTTCTCTCTCCATGGTAAACTGGATTCTTGGATTTATATTATTAAGGTAATCAAAAAATTCGCCTAAGGCTTCTCTACCATGTGGCCAGACCACAAATATATCGTCTACATACCGATACCAGCGAGATGGTTTCTTATCTGCTTTTTCCAAGGCTGACTGTTCGAATTTCTCCATGTAGAACTTAGCTACTGCAGGACCCAATGGGTTACCCATTGCTACGCCATGGACCACGACCTTACGTCCCGGAAGGTTTACCAGAAGATATGTCATCCGGTCGTGAAAGCTTTCATACTATGATCAGCCGGAAATGTCACTTCAACACATGAGTCTCCAAAGAATCCTACGCCGACCAGATGGCGAGATGGTCCGCGCCCACCTCATCCAGGTCGTCCCTTGACGAGGCTTTCCGGTGCGACACCCTCAGACTCGACGACCCTATTCTGGACCAGATCATTGATCATTGTTCTAGCGTTCAAGTACGAAGTCTCTACAGCGGCCGACAAGCGTTTCTAATCCTGGGCGGAAGTGGCGGCCCAACGTGACAACGACGCCTCGGAGCCCGTCGCATCGTTGGCGGAAGTCAAAGCCGTTGCCGCCGTCCGTTCCGACGACCGGCGCAGGCCATCCTGTCCTGCACAGCGTCGACAGGGCAGCCTCCCTGTCCAGGAATCTGCGCCCTCGGACGACTCCTAGGGTCCGGCGCAGACCGTCAGTGCACTGCGGCACCGCGCCCTCGCCGGTGCCGCCAGCCCCTCCGGCTGCAGTCCTGCCAGAGATGCTTTAAGAACCATGCACGGGAAGACTGGTGTCTTCCCAGGTTCCGTTCCCGGCAGTCGATACCTTGAGCACGGAATTCCAGGACCTCGGCTGTGGTCAAGATTCTCATGCGTCGCTCCAGCTGAACCGTCTGCCCGCCCGAAGTACTTCCGAGAGCAGCGGGTTCCCCACGCCCTCCAGCAGCCTCTTCAACAAGAAATGGACCGTCTCACGGTGGAGGTAGTCGTCACTCTGGTCCGTTACAGTTCGTGGGCGACACTCTTGGTCGTCCTCAAGAGACCAGATGGGCGTCTTCGAGTTTGTGGCGACTTCAAGCTACGCTTAGTCCTCAGCTACAGGACCTGTTCTCCAAGATCGCAGGGGGACCATTTTCTTTTTTCGAAGATCGATTTTGCCAAGGCCTACCTCCAAATACCTTTATATGTGCCTTCTACTCACTTGGCCATCGTCAACACACCGTTTGGGCTATTCGGTTGAACCGCCTCATGTATGGCATCGCTAGTGCACCGGCCATCTTTCAGCGATACTTGGAACAGCTCTCGCGGGATATGACAGGTTGTATAAACTACCTCAACGACATCGTCAGTCACCGGCCACATCGCGGATGAACATCTCAGTCATCTGTGACAATTGTTCTTGCTCCTGCGTACTGCAGGCCTAAAATGCAACCTTGCTAAATGCTCCTTTTTGCAACCTGCTATCTCCTACGTAGGTCACATCATTTCCCGTGATGGCATATCGCCTACCTCCTCCCACATTGTCACTATAACAGCCCTTCCTCGTCCGCGTGATGTCCACCAATTGCGGTCTTTCCTGGGTAAAATCGCTTACTATCGAAAGTTCATTCCCTCCGCCGCCCACATGGCGGCGTCCGTCCATCACCTTTGCCCAAAGAACATGCCTTTTCAACAACACCTGAGGATGGGTTCATAACAGTCGGAAACCGGTAGCGTGAAAATAAAGTAATTTACAACTGAAGCGGTATTTTCAACCTTTGCTATTTATTGGAATATTTATCCCGACAGAGATTTATTCGAATAATGCCCATCCCGACTTACTACTTGTCTTGCGCGTCCTTCCTCTTTCCGATCGTTTCACGAATCCTGTTAGTTTTGTTCGACTTACTCACGAGAGCGGTGAGGTTTCGTTTTATCTTGGCTCGTTGGTGATGGTTGTCCCAGTCTAGATGACGTGGAACTGCGTCCGTCGATCACGACAGCGCGAGTCTGTAAGTATTTGATTATTTTTCAGATACTGTCTCTCAAAACTGATATCAACGTTTCGATGAAACATCACGCCGGAGTGTGTGCGCCGCCGTTGCTTGTAATTAAAGCAATGGTGTTCGATGTCTATCGATCTTCTCCACTTATAAATATAGCGACTGCACCACTCGATAACGCGATGACTCCCTTGATCTGAAATGATAACCAAAAGCCCTTTGGATGTTCGCGACAGACTTTTCTGTTTACGCGAACTTGCTGACTGTAGTTCTTATGCCTGGTTTGAGAAAGGGAACCCAAAAGTTGAAAATATAATGTCTTGAATCATCAATCCATCACCCAAGCCGATGTCACATCATGATTTTGTGAGTATATTGAGTCGTTAATTATTATTCCGTCGTGAAGGCGTCGCTACGTCGCGTATTCAACAACTATACGACGTAATTTCAGAGATAACATACCCTTGAGAAATGTTCAGAATGGGTCGTTTTTCGGTGTAAAAATTATTGCTGTTTACAGTCAAATTGTCACTAAATCACTTTTCACTTTTATGTTATCGGAAGTATCAGTTAATTCCACAAATACACTTTAAATGTCCATAAAATGATCTATGCGACACGAAGAATTAAAGCTGAATAAAAGTTTATTGTTCTTCGTAATTATTTGTCCCTACACTGAGCACACAAACCGATTTTTCATTCAGGGAATTGCGTCTGTTAGCATCAGCAATTCTGACTTTGACGATAGCTTCTGTCAACACAGCGCAATTGTAAGTTCATCGTGATTGCGTTTATCTGTTGCCTACTCAAGTCTAATAATTGAGTTTATGTCGGCGATCAGTCTCTTCCTGTGTCCTTTGCTGTTCGTGACTATTACGTATCACGAAGGCTAAGTCCCATCACAAATCAGCAATCACACGAGTTATTTTTCTGTCACATACATCAACTATCCTGTTATCTGTCTAAACGGTAAAGATTCTGACTAATGCTTCCAACCGTAAAACTTTTAAACTTCAGGTTGGTTTTAAAACAATCTAGTAGCCCTTAACATGCGTACTACTATTGCAAGAGTACAAGAGAGGAGCGAAATTGACATCTCCATTGCCGAGTTACATCGTAGTCACAGCGAACTTAGAGCTCGATGCGGCTACAACTCTCTTCTAGGATAAATCTCATCTTGGTCAATTTATGATCTGGACTTTAACCTTCGTAAATTATAATTTTTTGAATTATTTTTTAAACATTCTGTTTTTTATCGTATGTTATTCTTTCATTCAGTCCTTTCTTTATAATAAGCATTAGTATTTACATAACATTTTTGTTAATCAAACTGTCAAGAGTGTATTTTTTTTTCTTTTTTCGCAACAAAAGGGTGTTCATTATGGGTTCTACAATTGGGGTGTTACAGAGCCTACAGCGTAGCTGGACTGAAGTTACTCGTTAATTGTACACGAAATTGACAGTTGTAATCTGTTGTCACAAGCCTCATCATAAATTCTTTTTCGTTTCTTCTGTCCAAAATAAATCTAAATTTCAGTGTGATTTTAGCAGCAGACTGGATACGAGCACTATTTCATCTGCTGTTCTTTCAAGCAAATGTACTGTTCTACAGTTACATCGGTGATCTTAGGTAACATTCAGCATTAGATTATCACTTAATTTTCTCTGTATCTGATCATAGTCAATCAGTGTGGGAATACTTAGTGAATCTGATATGTAGCACTGTAGCACACACTTACTCCATTGGAAACGAGAAAATTCGACAGCTAAAAAGTTGTATTATCCGCTGCATATACATACACATTGTGCACCACGCACATCTGATCATTGCAATACTATTGCACAGTTTACAGCATGTATCACAATTTTAAAGCAGCAATTAACAAGAGGTTCACGTTTATCAGGCTTTCCTGTGGTGTCTCAGCTCTTGATCCACGCATACCTAAACATGTTCACAAATAGTGGAGATAATAACTGATTATGAATCAAAGATTGAATTTTCATAGTGTTATTCCTCAGATGAAAATTTACATTAAAGCCATGTAGTAGGATTACGTCAGAGAATTGTTTCAGAAAATTATTCAACATCCTGAATGTGTAAACATCAATGATTATGCCAATTGTTCCGGCAGGAATCGTCATAATTTTTACGTCTTTATTACCTTTGTTTATGTTGTTAAATGTATTTGCCGTTAGTCCTGTCTATGAATCCAAACACAGAAGAGATCGTTCAACATTCGCAAACCATTTAATAGTTTGATATGATGTTAATTTACCAGATGTTGAAGTAAATGCAATAATATTATCGGCATATCACATAATTTCCCGAACAATGAGCCTAAACTGCCCACCTGTTTCCTTCAGTCTTATGAGCAAAGGAGATTTAAAAAAAACTTGCAGATTGAGTTGGTTTTATCAAGTAGCTACAGGTTAACGAATCCAGCGATTGAGCGAGATATTCGATTTTATGTATGCCTTTAAAGGATAGAGAAGACCTGCATGTGTCTCCAAATTAAATACAGATTGGTTCGAATTATAAACATTTTCCTCTCCCAATGATGCGATATTCAATTTTACGTTTGCCTCAAATACATTAGTTTGTTCTACTAATTGTTACTTATTGGTTAATTGTTTCTGACAAGGGAACCTCCCCATCGCACCCCCCTCAGATTTAGTTATAAGTTGCCACAGTGGATAGGCCTTGAAAAACTGAACACAGATCAATCGAGAAAACAGGAATAAGTTGTGTGGAACTATGAAAAAAGGGCTATCCATTGTGCCAACTTATAACTAAATCTGAGGGGGGTGCGATTGGGAGGTTCCCTTGTGAGTAATAAATTTAGTAATGCTTCTAGAAATAATCCTATGACATTCTTTAATATGGTAAACCCATTTTTAGATGCCGCGAATAGGTGGCACGACAAATTAGCTTCATTTCTCTTCCTCAAAGCCTATCGTTACAGGTCCAAGTCATGAATATGTAGTGATTTATCGCATGCCTTGTGCAATTGCTCAAATACATATTTGTAAATCTGTGGTAATTTATCGCTTCGTGTCCTACCTTCAGTGACTTGTTTTTCCCATCCCCATAGTGATTTTGTATCCTTATCCTTTCTGAAATTAGGTTGTACTGTTTTTGAACTCTTCTTTCTACGCCGAAACGTTACTGCCTTTTTTATATTCCAAATCTATCACCATTTTACTCTTCTTACTGTTCTCCACAGCATACTCATAATTCTCTCGGTCCTGTGACAGCCTGAGGAAATATACTTTAGTCATGATAAGCCAAAATACTATAAATAGCTACAAATACGTCGGTGTTGATTGACTGTTGCATCATATTCGCCAAATGTAATACGAACACTGTGAGCCGTGGCAGGCTCATATTATTTGCTGGATTAAACCTTGGTTGCTATTCTGTGTTTCGTCTCCCGCAGTTATAGCGATTATGCTGTTATCCTCTCTCTCCCCAAGTGGCAGCAGCGGTGTGTATCGTGGTGCTTATAGTTTCTGGCTTTTCTGTGTGCGACCAGTTGGTCGGTTGGCGTGGAGCAGCGAGGAAATCCCCGCGGCGCGTAGTTTACGCACGGTATGTAGTGCTGACCCATTGCTACAAGATCCGTGGCTCACCGAGCCTGGACACGAAAGTTGAGCTTTGACTTAATCTACCAGCAAGTCACGACTGTTCACATTGTGTCGTTTGAATTTCGTTCTCGGCTGTTTTGACATTCCCGCGAGCAACAACGTGTGTTTTCAAGCTGGAA
The DNA here is from genome assembly GCF_021461385.2 of Schistocerca piceifrons. Classification (NCBI taxonomy): domain Eukaryota; kingdom Metazoa; phylum Arthropoda; class Insecta; order Orthoptera; family Acrididae; genus Schistocerca; species Schistocerca piceifrons. The sequence continues at coordinate 786,297,869 of NC_060139.1, read as the reverse complement.
AATTTTAGCCACCCTCCGGTGGAGTTTAGCCGTACTTGGTTATTTTGAACTGAAGTGCACCAGCGGAATCTTCTGCCTTGTGGCCGCTAACGTTCCGATTACCTACCCTGGCCGTTGACATAAATTCCTCATCGTGTTGTCGCTGTCCACCACGGTGTGTTGTTTGACAGCTCAGTGTATAATTGGTTGTGGGCGCCAATGCTTTCTACGTTGTTCCATTGAACACCCTGTTGTGTGCTGGTCGGGTGGAGTGGAATTTATCTTGTCGGTGGGTTCGTTGACTGTCTGTCGGTTGGGTTGTCGTCGGATCGAGAATGGTTGGGCCGACTACCTGTCCCACCTAAGCGAGCGTTAGTGTGTGAATTTGAGGCCGCCCATCGGAAATCTGAGCGCCGTTGGGTGTACTGCCTTTTCTTATCTGTTCTTGTTGTGTGTATTTGTATGGCTTCTAGGCGATTCTTAAATGAAGGTTGTTTTGCCTGTAAGGCGCAAAATTGTTTGGGCCTTCAGCCTAATTTAAAGAACTGTTTTAAGAAAGGCCTTCGGCCTTTTTAAAAACTTAAAATTGTTGAGTCTTAAGTGACGGGCCTTCAGCTGATTTTTAAATTAAAGTTGCTTTGCTCTTTAGGTGTCAGACTGTTTGGGCATTGAGCCTAATTAAAGCCTTGTTTTAAGATAAGGACTTTTGCATTTAACAATTTAGTTTTGGTTTGAGCCTTAAGAGATGGGACTTCAGCCGATTTTTTTAAATTATGTTGTTTTTCTCTTAAGGTGTGTCATAGTTTGGGCCTTCAGCCTAATTGAAAGAACTGATTTAAGATAGCCGGCCGGAGTGACCCAGCATTTCTAAGTTACTGGCTTTCAGCCGATTTTAAATTAAAGTGGTCTTGACCTTAAGGCATGAGATTGTATGGCGTATTCAGTGGGTTATGAAGTTCCAAAAATTAATGCTGTGTTTGCTTTTATTTAATTTTCTTTGCTCTTGTAATGCTTGGTCAAATAAATGGAGTTGTATGTTCGGGTGTAACTGAGAGCCGCTTCTTTTGGCCACTTTCCACAAATTAAACTACCTGTCCTGTCCTGCGGGTTTAGCAGCGCATCTCACACTGGTAATTCGTCGGTAATGACAGAGTCGATATCGTATAGCGGATGATCGGAGCTTTTGTGTTATAGGCGTAACACATTCTTTGGATTCATCGTGCTATATTGAGAACAAACGTGTATATGTTCAATCTATTGCACTCTGTACACGCTATTCTATTTCAATACGACGTTCCGTCTGCAAATTTCGGCCGCTGTGAAATGGGAGCGGTGATTATCGAATGACAGTACGTGCACCTGTGCATGCATACATTAATGCTTAGCTATCCTACTGCCCGGCCTTCCAAAACTCCCTCATTATCGTGTTTCCGCCGAGTGATTCGATGTCCATATCCGCTCTGCCGCAAGACGTGTATTAATGTAAACAACGGCGGCCGTGCGCGCGTCTGCTGGAGTCTCTGGTAGACAGAGCGCGTCGGGCGCTCGTCGCCGTTCTTTCCCCCCACCCCACCGCAACAGTTACCCTTCCACCCCATCCAACCCCCACCCACCGCCTCAGATTCCACGGTTGCAGTACAGGTCGCTATAAATGTGACGAGAATTAGTCCACAGTAATGCTTCGTACATGCTCGTAGTTACCGCAGCCTTTGTAATAATTTCTAGTGTAGATTGGTCTTTCCCGTAATACAATTTTCTGGCGATCTATCGCAAATATATGAATTAAGAAAATAAGGACGTAGAATTTCTGACGATTCCTGCTGGAACGACTGTCATAATCCAGCCACTTGATGTTTACACATTCAGACGACCATGGAAGAAATTTGCACCTGAGGAATCAAATCCTGAAAATTCAATCTTTGATTCATTATCAGTTTTCGTCCCCTCGATTTTTGAATAGGTTGTTTAGGTATACGTGGTTCAACAGCGGATACATCACACAAACAGCTGATAAATGTGACCCTCCTGTTAATTATTGCTTTAAAAATTGTGATACATGCTGTAAATTGTGAAATAATATTGCAATAATCAGAAGTGTGAGATGCACAATGTGTATGTATGTGCAGCACCGCTTTGCAATGGACAACATACGTCCCCTCATTATTGCACTGACTATCGAAGATAATGTAATGCAACCTAAGTACTAAAAATAACAAAGCAGGTGTCAAACGTGATATCCAAAGCGAAACAACCAAAGAATGAAACGAAACAAACAACGAACAAATGAAACAAAGACCATGAAAAAACGAAACAGGAATAGCCTCTCGCCACCTCCACGTTGGTTATTCCTGGGATCGACAGAGAGCGAAACCTCTCAATTCAGGTGCCCGTCTCTTATGGTTGCACTGTGAAACGGCAAACAACACTGTCACCATGAGTGACAAGCGTCATTTGGCGTACAGAGCGCGCATATAGCGGTACATAGGGGTACTACCAATTTATTTCAGGCTACCGCGACTTCGGGATGTAACTTCATCATATATGGTTGAATGTGCTGTTAAATGGACTATTGCATTTGTACATGTAAACCTTTTAGCGTTTCAAAAACTGCGAGATGTGGGACTATTCCGAAATATATGAAAATGTTTAAAGATGTAATTTCATACTGCTAAAGTGCAGTGGAAATCATGGAAATTATGTTTCGACATTTTTTTTTTATATCTCATGTGCTCAGAAAGGTAACAACCGCATTTTCTTCGGGATGGTTTTCACCAGTTCAACGGTAGTATGGGAACAGATAAAAAAATACGTATCTCATGTTTTGACCTAGACTACCACATATTCGAAGATAATCGGAATCGGCGGGTGGCACCTTAGTAGTGTTACTTGTTGATAGTGTTACTACAATTTATCTGGAACAACAGTGACATTGATAAGAGAATGCGGATTAGAAACACTGTTGCTCTACTACCCATGATGTCACACCGCAGAGCCCCCATCAACTTTCACGTGACAAGCCATGCCACCCCTATCTGTTACGACATTCACGCAGCAAGCAACCACACCTTATTTCTTGAAAGAGTGGCGGCCACTGAAAAAACAGGCACCACATTCCAGTTGTTTATAGGCCATTAAAATGAGACACACAATAGCATTTTAGTGCAGAGCAGCCATTTCGTCCTTGCTCTAATGAATCCAGATGATCCGAATTTACTTTACATTGTGTTCTGAAGCATCTATCAAAAAAATTACCTAAGGAGTTAATCTTTCAGTTTTCCCCATCTAAAATACGATAGCATCACACACACACATACACACACACACACACGCGCACACACATACACATACACACGCACACACACATACACACACACACACGCACACACACACACACACACACACACACACACACACACACACACACACACACGTACACACACAGACACACACACACGCACACAAAACCACATATGCGCACGTGCACGCACACATATTCCTCTAATTTGGGCCTAAAACGTGATTATGAAGTCTCAAATGAAATGCCCCATGCTGTTTCCAAGCCTAAATGGTTACAGAACAAATGGGGGTAAAAAGTAATATGCTAAACAGGCCATTGACACGTCATGTTATGCCTAAAAGAAGGCTGTAGCAAAACTAACCCGACTAACCTGACCAAGTATATAAATGCAAAAAACTCATGTTGACTAAAGTACTACGCTGAGCAGAAAAGCACACAAACAATTGGGCAGATGGAGTTACTGCCAACTACTGGAAGATTGCAATTAATTCCAGTTTTCCGTCCACACTTAGTGTAAGGCAGAATGGTCCCTCAAGTTAAATGTTTCCATACCAAAACTGTTCTATGACGCTTGTCAAGTGTTAAATGGCGTCTCCAGGTATTACATAAAAGTTGTTGGTACTTTTAATACCGCGTTATTGGTGGTTGATAGGGACGAACTCTTGTCAAGTCATGTTTTTTACAAGTTTTTCAGTAAGTTTACACCTTTGTAACCATCAGTTTATGGGGCAAGAAGACAATGCATCATCTAAACTATAAAAAAATAATCGATGGTACTGATCAGAAATTACTTCTCTTATTACAGTTGAATAAGTTAAGTTGAATAAGAATATGTGCAAAAATAACTGTCACAGAAGGTTACAATATATCCGTGTGGAAATAAAATGCTTTCATATCCGATAATCAATCATTAAATAATGAAAAACATGTAATGAAAGTAGATGATGTAAAAACAAACATCTTACACACTTACAAACGAACTGACCAGACATAATTTTAGTAAGAAGGGAAAGAAGGGGTTTTGATGTAAGTCTTAATCTAAACATTTTAGTAATACCTAAGGAGAACTTCATAATAGGAAATTTTTACATACTACATAACACAGCGAAAGATCTTGGTGTAACAAGAAAGAGAAGAAGGAGAAAATATAATCTTTGCTATAGAAATACAATAATCCAGCAAAATAAATAACGATTTGGAGTAGAAAAATGGACACACACACACACACACACACACACACACACACACGCACGCACGCACACACGCGCGCGATCGCGCAAAGGTAACTTACTGAAATATGCAAGTTTAATTATAAATCCCTGGTTGCTAATCAAAATTCGAAATTCGACGCACAGCGAAATTGTATTATTTCTCTTAAAATATATAAGATTCCGTGTACAGAACACACATGGCACTACTGTCATCACTTATTTTTTCTGTAAATATCACTCACAACTTCCAATGCACTGGAAGTTGTGAGTCAAGTTTAACATTTGTGAGACTATGGACAAATTAACCACAAGAAAATTTAAAGCTAACAAAACAAAGCAGAACCTCACAAATCGTAAACATTACGTAAACATGTCACATTACAAAGTGAAACATACCTGAAAAGAGGAATCATTTCCCGAAAAGCATTGTGTAAAATATGATTGCAAAGAAATCGTGAATGGTAGCAGAAAAGTTATTTACAAACAAACCCATGAAAATGGGATTAATTGCATTCTTTCAGCAGCTCACAGTAATTGGGAATATCTATTTGCGTATGTACGTGCCTGCATAGCATAGTACTTTAGCAAACAAGTGTTTCCTGCAGCTACAAGCGTTGTCATGTTAGTTTTGCTACATCATCTCATTTAGCTCTGACATGAAGCGTTAGCTGCCTTTTTAGCACGTTATTTCTCAAGCAACATGTTTTTTGTAGCTATTTAGGCATTGTAGTAGCACTGGGAACTTAATCTGAGTGTTGATAACCTTTTCTTAGGCACCAGTTTAACGGTTATATGTGGACAATAATACTGTGAAACTCTACGCAAACTTTTCATATTTTGCCTTGCTCACGTATTTTTACAGAGATTCTACACGTGGAAAGAACACTGTGACAGTTGACAAATGTAAAAAAAAAAATTTACAGAGTCATTATATGGACCGTCGGCAGACGTCATATAAAGACATAAGGAAGGAAAGTATAATAATAAAACATAAATAACACATTAGGGATTGTGTGTACTACAATAGTCTATTTTTTAGATGTTCACATGTGATGTTTTAACTGAAAAGTTCATGGCACTAACATTGTGTGATATGTGTGTGTGTGTGTGTGTGAGTGTGTGTGTGTGTTTTGCTAACGTATTTTAGATGAATAAATACTACAATACCCACCACTCACATAAATTTATGGTTAAATACAGTTGAAAGCCTCGCAGAAAACCTAAATGTTCAAATACTTTTGAGCCTGTCAATGTGAAATGTGGCTTCTTAGAATGTGAATGACATCATAGATGAGGTTGGTGGATTGTTACGTGATAGATAACGGAGTGCATGTCTACTGATACAGGTACTAGAGACATGCAGATTCTTGCTCATTTGCACTGACTATGGTCAATGGTGCCCCCCGATTGATAGTGATAATATTACTGTATCACTATTTATTTTATTCCTGAGTGTCCTGTGTTAAAGTATTCCTTTTATTCCATAACATATTTTAACATCCTTCTTTCTTCGACCAATTAAAGTATTTCTTTCGTCACCTAAGGTTTCTTTCCAGTTATCTTCCTTGTATTTGACTCTGCATGACTGCTCCTTTCAGAGTGTTCATTTATCTCCAACTGAACATCCTGTTGCAGTGCTCATTATCACAGTAACTACAGCCTTAGGCTTCTGCACCACATTATTACCTTGATTCTTCTTGATTATTCTCTTATACGTCAGTCTACTCTCCATATTATTATTATGGTGAATAAACGAAAATTACGAATATAGAGTAACTTCAACATCAACATAAAATTATGTAACATGAATCAGATTTATCATCAATAGAAAATTCTAGTAACAGTAAATACGCTGTTCAAAACCGCAAACACAGGAAGATTCCAGCTAGATTATGTTTATCGGCGGACAGAATGCCATAGACATCGATAATTCTTACCAGAAGATCTGCTTCAGTCTCCCACACAGTTTCCGAACAGAAACCAAGTGTGATCTGATGAAGTGAATGTGATGGCCACAAAGAAATGAACTATTCTTATACAAGGTGGTCCATTCATAGTGACCGGGCCAAAAAATCTCACGGAGTAAGCATCAAACGAAAAAAACTACAAAGATCGAAATTCGTCTAGCTTGAAGGGGGAAACCAGATGGCGCTATGGTTGGCCCGCTAGATGGCGCTGCCATAGGTCAAATGTATATCAACAGCGTTTTTTTTTAATAGGAACCCCCATTTTTTATTACATATTCGGTGTAGTACGGTAAAGAAATATGAGTATTTTTAGTTGGCTCACTTATTTCGCTTTGTGATAGATGGCGCTGTAATAGTCACAATCGTATAGCTCACAATTTTAGACGAACAATTGGTAACAGGTAGGTTTTTTAAATTAAAATATAGAACGTAGGTACGTTTGAATATTTTATTTCAGTTGTTCCAATGTGATACATGTGCTTTTGTGAACTTACCATTTATGACAACGCATGCTGTTATAGCGTGGATTACCTGTAAATACCACATTAATGCAATAAATGCTCAAAATGATGTCCGTCAACCTCAATGAATTTGGCAACACGTGTAACAACAGACAGTGACAATTGCATTTCGATTGCTCTAACTACGTTTCGCTTACTACCATGTTTTCATATCTGTGTGAGACTGGTAATATGGGTCATGCGACATTCGGGTGGTATGGGCAACGGAACCCATTTCCTTTCCTTTTTTTTAGGGTACTACGCCAGCATTTAAGAAAAAAAAAAACCTCACCTTGCTTCCCATGCAAAATCTACAATCACTTCTAGAGAGACCACCACTTCCTCCAATGCGCTACACGCAAGTGAACATTCTGATTTTGCAAGTGTTTTAAGAGAGATGTCGGCTTTTCCCTCCTGCAGCGAAAAGAGAGGTTGACATGTCGGAAAAGAAAAGCTGACCGAAGCGAAATATTGACATCATCTCCAATAAAAAATATGCTGACAGACAAGAAAGATTTAGAAGAGCAAAAGCAAGAAGCTCAAAAGGAAAAGAGACAAATGAAATTTTCAAAACAACAACAAACGATGATCAATAAGAAGACAAATGAATAACTCAAAATTTTTCGTAATGACAGTTCTACACCACGCACTTCTGAAGGCGTTTGTATATGTAAAATGTATTGTGTTTGGAGAAAGCTATGAGGAAAATTGGATTCAGTGCAAGTGTGAAGCTGGGCACATTGAGCTCTGTGCGGTCATTGACGACTTACCTTTTTTTTTTTTGTTTTGTGATCTCTGTAAGCTAAATAAATCATAGGGTAATCAATGCTATACTTTGGGTAGCATAGGGTAATCAGTGTTATATATTTCGTGTAATGTTAAACAATAAGACATGTTTTTAATTTTATAAAAATAATCATATTGGTGTGGCCCATACTACCCGCTAATTTTTAAAATTCCCAAAATGCAAGGTTTATGCTGATTACATTTTGTGTTATGTTCCCTTCATACATTGCTAAAGACATTTTTATTACTTTAGGAAAGAAGTCGAAATCATGATTTTTCGCTCATAACTGACTTCAGCTACAAGTATATTATGTATTTTATATTTTTCCTTAAATGGCCCATAATACCCGCCGTACCCCTAATTGCCGGAAGTTTCATTGTTGTATGTCCGTTAGTTATTGTGTCAGTGCTGTATTTAGTAGAGCGTTGTGTCGCACAGTTTGCGAATTTCGAGATGGCAGAGTTAGAAGAGCAACCGCGTCTGCAATAAACTTTGCGCGAAGTTCGAGAAAAACACACCAAATGATGCAATAAACCTACGGTGATGGCTGCTTAAGCCGTACTCGCAGTCACAAATGGTTCACACGATTTGAAAATGGCCAGACGATATTCAAAGTAGAAATTGGTTACAACGCCTTTCGACGTCTACCACTGACAAACTAAGGGTTTGCAGACGAATGCAACATTTCAGTTGTAACATGTCATTGAGTTCTGATACAATATCTCTGGATGCATCGTGTTGCCGCCAAGCTCCTGCCACGACTCATGAGTCAAGGCCAGAGAGCACCTCGCCTCGCAGTCTGTGAAGAGCCTTTTGGATCGCACAGATGGGAATGAAATATTCCTTAAGAGAATCATAAGTGGTGATGTGGCATGGGTCTACGGTTATGTTGTTAAGACCAAGGTTCAAGCTTCAGAATGGGTCGGAAAAGGTTTTCCAAGAATAAACAAGCTCGTCAGGACAGATCAAATGTCAAAGTCATGCTGACATTTTTCTTTGACTTTGGAAGATTAATTTATCATAAATTCCTCGCACATGGACAAACTGTTAATCGATAGTTCAGTCGGGACCTGTTGCGACGCCTGCGAGAAAATGTGAGAAGGAAACTACTTGAATTGTGGGGAGAGAGTTTATTGCTCATGCATGGCGATAATGCACCCGTATATTCATCGCTGTTGGTCCGTGACTATTCCACAAAAAACGGAATCACAGTGCTGCTCATCCTCCGTTATCTCCATACTTGTCCCCTGGCGACATGTTTATATTTCCAGAGTCAAAAATTCCGTTGAAAGGATGAATATTTGCAACGATAGACGAGATTAAAGAAAATTCGAGGACGGCAATTCACGCGATCCAGCAAGAGGCGTACCAAGACTGCTTCCGGAAATGGAAACGGCGTTGGGAGCGATGTATCAATTGTGGAGGAGAGTACGTCAAAGAAAACCATGTACAATAAGTGAGCGGTAAGCGTAAACTAGTTTTGTGGACAATGTTCCGGAATGTTTTTGAGCAGCCTGGTACCGAGCTGGGAGGCTGGTTTATAATGGCCTCCACAACTCAGCTGTCGCTTAGAAGCATTTGCTGCAGTACCAGGCAGCGGCATGGGTAGCCACAAACTCAGGACGTGGGCATACAAGTGCCAGGCAAACAGAGGATGCTGTTGGCTCAAGCAGCACGACGGCTGTCTAGTTACGGCAGTCACCTCCACTGAAGAGCCAAAGAAACTGAGCACCTGTCTAATATCTTGTAGGGCCCACGATAGCACGCAGAAGTGCCGTAACACGACGTGGCATGGACTCGACTAATGTCTGAAGTACCGCTGGAGGAAATTGGATCCTGTAAGGAGCTGTCCATAAATCCGTATGAGTTCAAGAGGGTTGAGATCTCTTCTGAATGATAAGTTGAAAAGTATCCCAGATATGCTCAAGTGGAAGTGTTTAAAGTCAGAAGAGTGTTTCTGGAGCCAATATGTAGCAGTTATAGACGTGTGGGGTTATCGCAATGTCCTTCTGGAACTGCCCAAGTCCCTCGGAAATGCACAATAGACATGAGTGGATCCAGGTGACCAGGCAGAATGCTTACGTACATGTTACCTGTCAGAGTCGTAGTTAGAAATATCAGGGGTCCCATATCACTCCAACTGCACATGCCCCACACCGTTACAGAGGCTACACTACCTTGAACAGTCCCCTACTTACTTGCAGGGTCCGCACGATACAATTTGAAACGAGACTCGTCCGACTACACAACATGTTCCCAGTAATCAACAGTCCAATTTCTGTGTTGACGGGCCTAGTGTGAAGCGTAAAGCTTTTTGTCGTGCAGTCTTAAAGGGGTACGCGAGTGGGCCTTGGGATCCGAAAACACATACTGATGATGTTTCGTTGACTGGTTCGCACACTGACGCTTGTTGATGGCCCAGCGTGGGAATCTGTAGCAGTTTGCCCTAGGATTGCACTTCTGTCACGTTGAACGGCTCTCTTCATTCGTCGTTGGTCTCGTTCTTGTAGAATCTTTCCCCAGCCGCAGCGATGTCGGAGATTTGATCTTTTACCGGAATTTTGATATTCACGCTATCCTCGTGAAATTTTCGCACGTGAAAATCCCCACTTCATCGCTACCTCTGAGATGCTGCGTCCCACCGGTCGTGCTTCGACTATAATATCACATTCAAACTCACATCTTGGTAACCTGCCATTGTAGCAGCAGTAACCGATCTAACAACTGCGCCAGACACTTGTCTTACATCAGCTTTAAACTAACACCCACAGCAGGCACGAAACTACGCCATACATTTAAACTTAGAAAAAGCTAATTTGTGATTTAAACACATCATTCACTGCACACGGGGTGGAATTACTGTAAATCTGAGTTTGTAATGCTTTACATCTGTTTCATGGCAGTTCTCAATCGGTCACACGTGAATACTGTGACTGCTCAATGCTCCTAGTGAAATAACGTTCATCAGTATATACTTCATTAGCTGATATTTCTGTATTACTTCTCACACAGTACAGTCTATAGTCCGCATTTTACATGCCACTAATTGGGTGCTGTTTCTCGTCACTGTGGTAGAGGAGGATTTTAAACAAAAGGGTTCAAATGACTCTGAGCACTATGGGACTTAACATCTGTGGTCATCAGTCCCCTAGAACTTAAAACTACTTAAACCTAACTAACCTAAGGACATCACACACATCCATGCCCGAGGCAGGATTCGACCCTGCGCCGTAGGATTTTAAACACCAGAATAAACTGTTGAGTGAAAATTGCTTGGGACTGTGAAGGCGTAATTACTATTTAGCAGCTTCATCATTTATTTCTGAACACAGTAAAGTATTCAGTAAAACAACAGTACCAAGGGAACTTCCTTAAGAGATACAGCAATTACTTCATTTAACTAAATCACACGTGAAATATGTATTACAAAATCTCATAATTAAAAAATCAGTTCTAGTTCAAAAGTCTAGAAATCTACTGTCAGAGAATATTTCAACATGCGAAAACTAAATCCAAGTGGTATGACATAAGAGATACCACCATAATTACTATACAAACAATACGCAATAAATGCAGGACACAAGAACACAACAAAATGCGAACACAACCATGTTTTTGGTCAATTTTCTTACTAGATAGCAAAAATATTACTGTAAGGCCCGTTGTAGTTTCTTAATAATAGCACTGTCAGCGAATGTCGTCGAAGTATATTCTAGTGATCATTTCTTCTGTCAGCTATTATTATTGAAAGTAGACTCTTTGTTATACGCAGCAGCAACTTGAAGAATAATGTAGGTTCTTGTTTTTGCTTTCAGCCGCCGCTACTGCTGCACCTGTTGCTACTCTTGCTGATAGCTGCAGGCAACGCTATAAACCCAGGTGAGTTACATGTTTTAATTTTCTATAAAAGACTACCGATTTTCTGATGCTTTGAGATGCAACGGAACAACGGAAATTTAGGTCTAGTTTAAGATTTACTGAAGAATTATGTAAAACCTATGATTCTGTAAGATGTCACAGAGCTGTCGTTAAGATGTACCTACCTTATGCTGTCGTCCTTGGTATACGTATTAAGCGTGTAAATAAGGAAATATCTTCTCAGTAAGCAAATTTCTAATATCTAACACAGATAGGAGAGTCTTTGTGTTCACAATCAGTATACTACTAACTTTCTTCTATCCTGTTTCCGCCAGTTACATTAAGGAGTTCTCACTAGAACATTCGTTGTGATGGCGTAAAGTTTTAGAAATTAATGGGCCAAAACATTTCTGATGTGGTAAGTTATCAATAAGTATGATACATTTTCCGACATGAAATCATGTTCTTCATTGAACGACTGATGAAATGTAATATAAAAATATAAAAGTCAATGTTCCCAGGTTTGTGTCAATCTCTACCTGTTTGAAGAGTTATCCATAACAAGTATTCAGCCAGCCAAGAGTGTTTTTAAGTACCTGATCACCAGGCAATACGTAAAACACTCAGCTCCACTCACCCCACATTCATTTACGGCATTACACCCCTAAACTACAGAATTAATTAACACTGTCATTCTAACGAAGCATACAGTAAGTCGACACTGCATAATAGTATACCTTCGTTCGGAAGTAAAATAACGAGATTCCTGCATTGTCACCAAGAAAGTATGGCATAATTGCACCATTATCTTCCATTCAGATTAGCGCATACTCAGTGCCTTTAGTGCTTCGCTTAGCCCTTTGGTCACCATAACTACATCCCGATACATATATTGCTCTATCTCACTACCGATGTACTCTAGTAGAGTAAAATGTAAACCCGTATGCATTTGAATTGCCCTATCGTCTAGCATTTAGTTGCTAATGTGGTCTAGTTGCTACCTTTTGGTTGCTCTCGGCCTTTGCTTATGACGCGGTGATTTATTCCCTTGTTAATTCAAAGATATTCGTATAGCAACACTGTACAAACTATGGATCTGGCCCTGGTCTTGATCTGTGCATTTATATATTCTTCAGCCATGACTTTTCCTATACAATGGAAAATATCATAACCAATTAGTATTATGTTCATCCTCATAACAGCGCTGCAATTCCCTCGTATGTTTGTATATCACACGTAGATTTTGTAGCGGTCCCATGAGACTGTACAAAGTGACTGCTGATGGATTTGTGTATCTGGAGGAAGAATAAATAACTACTACTCAACTGGAAACAAATCGCTTTTTACCCCTTTTCGTATCCATGACAAAGCTCGTAATAACCAATTCACTACTTGATGATACTTCTTTATCACTATATAGTGACCTGATAAAATATTTTTATTACCTTGTTATTGCCTTCTTAAACTAACTTGATATGGCCATCTGTTTCCACTTTCACTCTGACACTTAATTTCCCTTCTTTCGTTCGTGTTTAGGGTCTGTTAACTCGAGCAGCTCACGAAAGAGAAGGGATCACTAAAACTGACTATAACTGCGAGCCACACACCACTAATAGCGTTTAAATATAATATTAGCTTGGTTACACTTGTCTCCTCCCATTAGACTCAGATATGCTGAGGTGCTCCAAGTCTACTGTGCGGTGACGTGATATCTGCGCCGCGAGTGGTAGCCGCGCCGTCTTGGGTGCCTTGTCACGGCCCATGCCCCCCCCCCCCCCCACCCCGCGCCGGAGGTTCGAGTCCTCCCTCGGGCATGGGTGTGTGTGTGTCGTTCATAGCGTAAGTTACTTTAAGTTAGAGTAAGTAGTGTGTAGGCTTAGGGACCGATGACCTCAGCAGTTTGGTCCCATAATCCCATAAGACCTTACCACAAATTTCCAAAATTTTGATATTAGCGTGAAATTACGGAAAGTGAAAGCACCAGAAGCCACAGCAGTTCCTTAGAAAAGATTATGGCAGCGTGGTACAATAAAGAATTCACACAGTTTAAGATTGTAGCCGCAGATATCTTGCCTCATTCACCCCTCTGTTTGAAACATACTCAATATCAATACTGCGTCAGATATTATAAGATAAAATTATTAATTCCAGAACGAAGAGTCTGCCAGAAAATTATTTTGAGCATCACATGTCGTATAAATACACTTCAGCCTCTAAGTCCCAGAGCTGCTATCTGTGTAGTTCAATGGCTTGTATCTGGCAAATCAACATTTCACAAGCGATCTATTATAGAAAACGTAACTGCCACAAGTCACGATGTCCCAAAAAAAGGTTTGCACATTTTCGGTAATGAAGCGCTTCATAGTGACGCCATAATCCCCACGCATGGACATAGTTTCCCGATCGAGTACTAAGAGGCCTTGAAACTCCTCACGATGCTGCATTCATCTCACAGAAAAGACTGTTGGTTCGAAGTAGATATATATCATCCAGAAAGCTTCGGCCATCATGCCTTTCGTACTGACGATGTTCTGGAAAAAATTGTACATTCCCTTACATTTTACACCTCAAGAATTGTTGGAAATAATAAGATAAACAGTTATTTTAAATATAATACAATTTTTTTCTGTTTCAGTAAACTCTTCCTGGACAGTGATGTAACTGTGTACAAGAATCTGCAGCAAAGTAACACAGTAAACTTCGTATCATCCTGTAAAGGAAACTTCACACTGTTTGGGCTGCATCCATTTCTCCTGGTGTGACTGTCTCGGCTGCATCAATTTCTCATCCTATTGCAGTGATCTCGTTGACATCAAGATCTCGCAACTTCGTTCAGCGCCTTACTTCCCCGTGTCTGCAAACAGCGGCGCTGTGTATCTTTCGTTATTTCTTTACTTACTACCAGCCGCTAGTAAGTTTTTTTCCTATTGTAGACTGTTATCACACTGATAATAATCAATAAATACGTTCCAATACTAAATACTCATTCTGTCCTGCCTGTCACGAGATCTCTGATGCCAATCACTAAACCATAAAATTTATTGGGTTAGCGTCAAACTGAGTGAAGAACATGGGGTTAATAGTGAACCAAATGTACTCCTCCGCCCAATTATTGTTTTACGTTTTACGTTGAATAACAAATCGGACTGATACATCAATCAGTTCTTTCGCTGAGTGACAGAATTTTTTTATTTGGTCCATAAAAAGTGCCACGTCGTGACTGGTAGCAGAAAAAATTCCTTAGAAACATCAACTGTACGTCAATAGTTAATCGCAGATGAAAGACAGACGACACATACAGAGAGAAACCTGAGGTTCCCTGGGAGAGGGGAGGAACTGTCCGACGACGTGATACAAGAATAAATGGGATGTAGTATAGGAGTCGAAATTTAACTTGGGAGTCTTGTGATAAAATATGAAGGAAGGCTTAGACAACATTACCTAGGATTTTCTAAATTCATGGGGAGAAGTAGCAACCAAAATACGTCCCAAATTTCATGTTAACAGAATCTTCCGTCTGTTCTTGGTAGAACAACATTATAATAAATGAAATGCACCACTTTGTTTTTGTTCCACAATATTACTTTAATTCTGTTGACCGGTTTTCGGCTTACAAGGCCATCTTCAGATATTTACAGAGTATTGTCACCAAAGAAGTTACAATGTTTGCAAACAGAACTGGGAGAGAATTAACACGTCTAGACTAAAATAGAAACATACAGTAACATCTTTGACGTGTGGTGGTAATGCAATGAAGACCTACAAAATTGAACAGTAAATAAATAAAAATGGAGTAGACAGGAATAACTTTAACATAAAATAGGAACAGAATGCCTGCATAACAGTTTCTGTTAATAAACAGAACTAATAATATAAAATAAAATTAGTAATTAACATGACTACGTCAGGAGGTATAAAACAGAACTAATAATATAAAATAAAATTAGTAATTAACATGACTACGTCAGGAGGTATAAAACATGGGGAATGATACACAAACCAATTAAAAGAAGAAACAATTATCAATGTAACTACAGAATTTATTAGGAACTTAAACAATATCAATAAGATACACAGAAATAAATAAATGCAGGAAAATGGACGCGTTTGAGGGAACATACAATAAATGCAATCTTTGAGAGTGTGATGGTACTGCACCTTAACATTAACATTATATTCAAAACTATGGCTATGTAACAGTTTGCATTAAATAAATGAAACAAGTAAAATATAAACAATATTTGATGAGATAACTACAAGAGGTAACAGAAATAGTTACGCCATAAGAGGAACAGAAATGTCATCTTTACTCAAATAAAATGATTACACTGAAGTCACCGCGATTCATGATGGTCGCCTAGACATTAGAAAAGGTGGGACATGGTCCTCAATAGCGTGTGTGATCATCACGGACGGCCATAACTGCTGTGAGGGAAGATTGGCAAAGAGTTTTTGAGGTAGAGCGCCCCAGTCCTCCACCAGCGCTGTTGGTAAGTATTGGATGATCCTCGGTGCATGTGCAACCCGTTTCCCCAAAGCATGCCACAAGTTCTCGATGCGGTTTAAGTCGGGCGAAGGGGCGGGCCAGTTCATTCGCCGAATATCTTTGGTGCCAAGAGCTCTTTCACCTACGCTTTTTGATTTGCACGCTTATTATCAGCCATAGCGGATAGCAACTCCTAGAAGACGCACATGGGGGAGGAGTACAGTGTCAGAATAACGTTTACCAGTGAGTATACTGTGTTCGAAGATTTGGAGATCAGTACGCACATACAACATTATGCCTCCCCACACAATAACACCCTGACGACCAAAATGATCATGTTTGATATGGTTCCCGGGTGGATTACATGATCCCCCCTCTCACCATGAACGGGTAGTCCAATATTGACCAACAAGAACGTTTTGATGGCCTAGGTGTTTCGGTGTAGGGTGGCACAATGTTCCTTATGTATACTGACCTCTAATTCTTTCAACACTGTGTAATTACTGGGCAATGTTATTCTGATACTGTACTCCTTTCTTGCGTGCGTCTTTCCAGTGGTACATTCGGCACTGACTTCATTTTTATGAGTGACAACGCACGACCACATCGAATTGCGCAAGCAGAGGAGCTCTTTGAACGAGAATATATTCGGCGAACAGAGTGACCTGTTGATTTCCCTTACTTGAATCCCATCCAACACTTGTGGGATGCATTGCGAAGGCGTATTGCAGCACAAGCGCTTGTACCAACGAGTATCCAGCACTTGTCTACCGCGCTGGTGGAGGAGCAGAGCGCTCTATTGCAGGAAGTGTTTACCAGCCGGCATGGGAACACGTTAAAGAGCGTGCACTGCTGTCCGTGGTGATTACACACCGTACTTAGAACCACATCTTGCGTTTTGTAACGCCAAGGGCAACATCACAATCACGGTGACTTCAGTGTAATTGCGGTCTTTGAATAAAAGTGTCATTACTATTCGTATTGCGTATTTGTTTCACTTACCTTGTGTACTACACTGTAGCGGTTCCTTCTGTGTATGGTCCAAGTTTCATAAAGCTCTGTTACTTGGCTGTCACACAATACCATGATAAAGTTATTTTCGTCCATGGGTTTTTCACACGAGTGTATTTACACAGACCACTAGGATGTCTGGGCTGGGCCGAAAGCATATCTTTACTGATAAAAAGGCACCTTTTGAAAACATGAGAAAACAGTAACATTACTCGAGATACAGGTATGAGTCGGAGGAAACGCAATTTCCCATAAGAGTGCATTCCCAGAAAAACTTTATTGGCAGGTGTGGCTCAGATCGTACTTTTAGCTGCCACGCGGGATTAGCCGAGCGGTCAGGGGCGCTGCAGTCATGGACTGTGTGGCTGATCCCGGCGGAGATTCGATTCCTCCCTCGGGCTTGGGTGTGTGTGTTTGTCCTTAGGATAATTTAGGTTAAGTAGTGTGTAAGCTTAGGGACTGATGACCTTAGCAGTTAAGTCTCATAAGATTTCACACACATCTGAACATCTGTACTTTTAGCTGGGGAAAAAGGGCTGTATGTATGATTGCGAAAGTCACTGTTGAATAATCCAAATGGCGAGAAAGAGACCATGAGCTGGTCAATCACATGCATAAACTCGTCTGTAGAGATGTTGGTAGAGCACAAGGAGTGAAATCACCATAACGTGGCACTTTACTACTGCAAGTTTTGAGTATGGACATCGATGCGAGCCTTAGCATTCTGTACCACAACTCGGAGGTCAATCGAGTCTATGGTTGCGAGTGTCGCTACCGTTCACGGTGGGGATCCACTCCATACCGGACCACAGTCATAACACATATTGCTGCCTTCGTCAAAACTCAGCCAGTTATTCTACAGAGGAAACAGTGAAACTCATACGAAAGAGTTTCACTGTTTCCTCTGTAGCAGAACTGGCTGTGTTTTGACGAAGGCAGCAATATGTGTTATGACTGTGGTCCGGTATGGTGTTTTATTAAACACTGACATACAGAATTATCCCTGACAGAAACAACTCAAACTTAATCTATTCAATTATTACCCACAATATTCAAACCCAACGCGACCTGGCTGCTATACATTGACATCACGACTTCCGATAATTAACACGAATGAATAGGCCTAAATTGCAAGAAATCCTAACTAAAATACAAATCCAGAAAATATGAAATTAAAGAAATATGAAACCACCTCCAACTCTGTTACTTGCCTAAACTCACTTCAGTTCAAAAAATATGAAACCACCTCAAACTCTGTTAACTGCCTAAACTCACTTCAATCATGAATCCCAATAGGGGAAACCCCATTCTTTTTCATAGGTCACTTACTTCAGAGAAAATCTTAATAACACGAACTGCAGCAATTACAGCTAGTAGCAAAAACATCCAGCTAAACCAAAAGACTACTATAGACTAACTACTAGGAGGCATATCGTTAGCTAAAGAAAGATTCTGTTGAAGAGCAAACAATATATTTAGAAAATTTTACCTTATTTATGTGACATCCAGTTCTAAAAATTATAAAAGCCCTCCGTCTTCAGGCCACAAGTGGTCCATCTGGACCATCCGACCGCTGTGTCATCCTCAGCTGAGGTTGCAACGTGTGGTCAGCACACTGCTCTCCCAGTCGTGATGATGGTTTTCTTTGACTGGAGCCACTAATATTCAGTCGAATAGCTCCTCAATTGGCATCACGAGGCTGCGTGCATCCTGAAAAATGGCAGCAGCGCATGATAGTTCGAATGGTTACCCATCCAGGTGCCGGCCACGCCTGACAGCGCTTAACGTCGGTGATCTGATGGGAACCGGCGTATCCACTGAGGCAAGGCCGTTGCCTCTATATACTATGTTTTTTACACTAATTCGACTACTCATACATTACCAATAACATCCATTCTCATACATTCCCTTACATATTTTCTTATAAACACATAACTTCCTCTCACTTTACATTGCGTGTCCTACGAACACAGAGTCTCTGCTAAGAATATCACGTCCATACACTTTCCTATCCACTCGCTAACTGCTAGTCCGTCCAACCACAGAATATCTTGCCGATGGCGCAGAGCGCTGTCAGCGGTATTAACACTGTCTATAGCAGTGCCAACATACAAACAGGCTAGTAACAACAGGAAATGATAGAAAATGTTCTTTTTCTGACAATTATTGGTTGTTTTTGCACAAATGGGCTCGTTTTAAACTTTGAAGGAACCCATCTCGCCCAGTTTTGTATTGTTAAATTTATCCCACATCTTACTACTGTAGCAACAAGCAATAATGAAAAGGAGAGAAGTAACCTACTACCTAGGTGTAATAATGATAAAAACATAAAATAGGAAACACCGTAAAACAGAACTGCCAAAAAGTTTTGTTTCATTTACTTTTACTGTAAGAATAATTGACAACATTGGAGCTGTATAAATCAATAACTTGACGCATTTTGCATATCTCATTCACTCATGTCTTATGGAATAACATTCTGAAGTAACTCCTCATGTAGGCTAATGTATTCATTGAACAAAAGGAAGCAGATTTATGTGTGGGTTTCCGTCACATGCAAGTTGCTGGCATTTGTTTAAACAGTTTGAAATATTAACGACTGCGATAGAGTACATTTATGCACTTAAGAAAGCTGTTAGCAACACTCCATCAGTGTCTGAGAGTAAGAGATATTCACTGTTAAAACACTAGAAGGAAGTATGATCTGCATTACCCTCTAGTGAATCTAGCATTGGCAGAGGAATCTGTGAAATATACTGCTATAAAACTCTGTGTCAGCCCTGAGAGGCGTACGTTATTTTCGGACTTCTTGCACAATGTTGTCATTCACTTATTTGTTACTGTTCTCAATTAATTTCTCTACCAGGATCGTATTTCTTTTACATGCTGCTGCTTGTTACAATTGTTCCGTACGAGATTTTATTTTATTTTACTTTTCTGTATGTGCATTTGTGACGGCTTCCCATGTACCAAGTCCTAAGGTAGTAACCTGCATAAATTGGAAATACGGCGACGTAGACTCAAGTCAGTGGAGATTTCCTTTCATTTCTCCATTCGGGAGACAGGGAGAATTCGTTCCGATTTCTTTTCAAACTTAGTTGGCGGACCAAATCTCCACGGCGGGGCCTAACTTTCCTGCCATCTAATCGTTTGATTCGTCCAACACTTCGTAGCATAAAATATTCTAGAAGATTCTCGAAGCTTTCTCTCCTATGTAAGAACCGAGACCAACGAACGACAGCGCTTACGAGACCCTCTCATTAGCTTAGGGCATCACACTTTTTGGTGGGTGTAGCAGATTGGTCACTTAGCTGCCGCAAAATGACGAGTGTTTACGTCGGAGCGAGGTTGCCAAAGATTCAGAAAGGCACTCTGCTCTGGGGGCCTAGTGAATATGGACACTCTGCTGAAATGACGAGTTGTGATTTTCAGTTGGTTTGTATCTTGTACGTTAGGACGGGTTTAAACCTGTTGGTATGGGCACCTTCAGGCCCTTGGACCGACTATATTTAAATTGCTTTTTGTGTATGAACTTCTGTTACCTATAGTGAACAGTATGTGGTGTGGACGCGTGCCTTTTCGAGTAGACCCTTTGTCATTGTGGTTAGAGCTGTACCGACCACCCTCCTCTGCAATTATGAAATTCTGGTAGATATGCGGAGCATTTATTGGTTTTTATCCGTGTCGCAATGCTGAGTGAGCTTCTGTTTTCTCACTGTCGTATGGAATGACAAAGGTCCTCTACCACTGCTATTTAGTTAGTATACTCGACACCATGGTCATTTTCAAGCAATCTGCAAAACATATAAGGTGCATAATCCTTCTACGTTTTCATTAGTTAAAAATTACGTTATAATTTTTGCTCTACAATTTGGACGTACTGATGTACTTCACACATCGTTATCGCTGGTGCTGTAAAAATCTATTTTATGTTAATAAGTTTTATTAAACAACAGTTGCTGGGCATTTTTCTTGAGATGTCCGACTCTTTTTAAAAGGACAGATGCTGTTGATATCTGGTAACAATGTACTATGGTTAAAGTTCTGGTTGTTTATTATATGTACATGGAGGTAAAAAACGATGGCAGATGGCTCTGTTGTCTTACGTGTACGTTGTTTTGAAGCCAGAGGGGGCAGTGCCAACCGCCATCTTAAATATCCCAAAACATTTGTAGACTACTGTTTATGACTGCTTCTTATTCATTATTTCTATCGTGTGCACGCAATAGCTGTTTTAAATACTAAAAATTGCAGTGCTTACATGAATAACATAGCGTAAACAGCGCCATTTCGAATGATTTTCTGATCTTAAATGCGTATTTGCTATAGTAATGCGACTGATTTAGCTTCGATAACGCAATTTTCTTTTGTTATGTTTCGAATAACGAAGAAAGGAAGGATGTGATGCGAAAAGAGTGCTTTCGTAATGCATTTAATTCCACTTTACTTCATCTGTATTGATAGCAAATGAAGCTGGTACTCAGACCAGTGCTTGTTAGCTTACTGGTACTGCATCTTCTTCGTCACATTTTCAGCTTAGAACTCGTATGCACAACATTTTTAATGTTCAGGAGTTTTCCAAAACCTTGCCTAAGTGTTCTTTGTTAGCCCATAAACGTGTGCAGTGACGAAAGAAGCAAGACATGCTGTCGTCTCTTCTGCTTGTCTGCAAAATAAATGACTGCTGATATGTCAAAGAAACAGAATTGCACACACATATACATCCGGGCAGAATGGGGTTCTTGTTTTATTAGTGTGTCAGAACAGCAGAGCATTAATCTCACTGTAGTTAGCACATTATAAGGTAGAAAAATAGCGTTGTGCAATGCTTTAAATGAGATTAATCGAATGGTCTCAAAAGATCAACACTCTGAAAAATGGACATTTCGCTTTAACATGTATGTACGTTAGTTTTGGCTGTGTAACATGTAGACCTACTTTCCAGCAGCCGCCTACTGGCTTCCTTTCTCGGAATATTTTTGTCCAGTAATTCTCACAGTTTTTAAGGAATAACGAAATATATTACAATTCGTATGTATGTCAACCCCATCCCCCCCCCCCCCCCCCCCGCTCCATGAAGCATGGGACTTTGCCGTTGGTGGGGAGGCTTGCGTGCCTCAGCGATACAGATGGCCGTACCGTAGGTGCAATCACAACGGAGGGGTATCAGTTGAGAGGCCAGACAAACGTGTGGTTCCTGAAGAGCGGCAGCAGCCTTTTCAGTAGTTGCAGGGGCAACAGTCTGCATGTGTCATTGTAACACTAACCAAAACGGTCTTGCTGTGCTGGTACTGCGAACGGCTGAAAGCAAGGGGAAACCACAGACGTAATTTTTCCCGAGGGCATGCAGCTTTACTGTATGGTTAAATGATGATGGCGTCCTCTTGGGTAACATATTCCGGATGTAAAATAGTCCCCCATTCGAATCTCCAGGCGGGGACTACTCAAGAAGACGTCTTTATCAGGAGAAAGAAAACTGGCGTTCTGTGGATCGGAGCGTGGAATGTCAGATCCCTTAATCGGGCAGGTAGGTTAGAAAATTTAAAAAGGGTAATGGATAGGTTAAAGTTAGATATACTGGGAATTAGTGAAGTTCGGTGGCAGGAGGAACAAGACTTCTGGTCAGGTGACTACAAGGTTACAAATCCAAAATCAAATAGGGGTAATGCAGGAGTAGGTTTAATAACGAATAAAAATTAGGAATGCGGGTAAGCTACTACAAACAGAATAGTGAACGCATTATTGTGGCCAAGATAGATACGAAGCCCATCCCAACCTCAGTAGTACCGGTTTATACGCCAACTAGCTCCGCAGATGACGAAGAGACTGATGAAATGTTTGATGAGATAAAAAAAATTATTCAGATACTGAAGGGAGACGAAAATTTAATAGTCATGGGTGACTGAAATTCGAGAGTAGGAAAAGGGAAAGAAGGAAACGTAGTAGGTGAATGTGGATTAGGGCTAAGAAATGAAAGAGGAAGCCGCCCCGTAAAAGTTTGCACGGAGAATAACTTAATCATAGCTAACACTTGGTTCAAGAATCATAAAAGAAGGTTGTATACATGGAAGAATCCTGGAAATACTAGAAGGATGAGATAGATTATATAATGGTAAGAAAGAGATTTAGGAACCAGGTTTAAAATTGTAAGACATTTCCAGGGGTAGATGTGAACTCTGACCACAATCTATTGGTTAAGAACTGTAGATTAAAACTGAAGAAACTGCAAAACTATGGGAATTTAAGGAGATGGGACCTGGATAAACTGACAGAACCAGAGGTGGTAGGGAGTTTCAGGGAGAGCATTAGGAAACGATTGATAAGAATGGGGGAAAGAAATACAGTAGAAGTGAATGGGTAGCTTTGAGAGATAATATAGTGAAGGCAACAGAGGACCAAGTAGGTAAAAAAACGAGGGCTAATAGGAATCCTTGGGTAACAGAAGAGATACTGCATTTAATTGATGAAAGGACAAAACACAAAAATGCCGTAAATGAGCAGGCAGAAAGGAATAGAAACGTCTCAAAAATGAGATCGACAGGAAGTGCAAAATGGCTAAGCAGGGATGGCTAGAGGACAAATCTAAGGATGTAGAGGTGTATATCACTAGGGGTAAGATAGACACTGCCTACAGGAAAATTAACTTGCATGAATACCAAGAGCTCAGATGGAAACCCAGTTCTAAGCAAAGAACGGAAAGTGGTAAGGTGGAATGAGTATATAGAGGCTCTATACAAGGGCGATGTACTTGAGGACAATATTATGGAAATGGAAGAGTATGTAGATGAAGATGAAATGGGAGATATGATACTTCGTGAAGAGTTTGACAAAGCACTGAGAGACCTAAGTCGAAACAAGGCCCCGGGAGTAGACAACATTCCACTAAAACTATTGATAGCCTTGGGAGAGCCAGCCCTGACAAAAATCTACCATCTGATGAACCAGATTTATGAGACAGGCGAAATACCCTCAGACTTCAAGAAGGATATAATTATTCCAATCCCAAAGAAAGCAGGGGTTTACAGGTGTGAAAATTACCGAACTATTAGTTTAATAAGCCACAACTGCAAAATACTAACACGAATTCTTTACAGACGAATGGAAAAACTGGTAGAAACCGATCTCGGGAGTGATCAGTTTGGTTTCCGTAGAAATGTTGGAACACGTGAGGCCATACTGACACTACGACTTACCTTAGAAAATAGATTAAGGAAAGACAAACCCAAGTTTCTAGCTTTCGTAGACATAGAGAAAGCTTTTGACAATGTTGATTGGAATACTTTCTTTCTAATCCTGAAGGTGGCAGGGGTAAAATACAGGGGGCGAAAGGCTACTTACAATTTCTACAGAAACCAGATGGCAGTTATAAGAGTCAAGGGGCATGAAAGCTAACCAGTGGTTGGGGAGGGAGTGAGACAGGGCTGTAGCCTATCCCCGATGTTATTCAATCAAGTATATTGAGCAAGCAGTAAAGGAAACAAAAGAAAAATTTGGAGTAGGAATTAAAATTCATGGAGAAGAAATTCAAACTTTGAGGTTCGCCGATGACATTGTAATTCTGTCAGAGACAGCAAAGGACTTTGAAGAGCAGCTGAACGGAATGGACACTGTCTTGAAAGGAGGATATAAGATGAACATCAACAAAAGCAAAACTAGGATAATGGAATCTAGGGCCCGTGTTGCGCTCTCTCTCACACACTCCACAGCGCTCTCACTCGCACACTCAAGGTCACGCGCACTGCGCACTGCGCATGCGCCAACACTTAGCGCAACGAGCAAAGCAGTAAGTCACGACTGACTTAGCCGCTCGAGCGCGCCTATATATTTTTACTTGTCTCTGTTGCTGGAAAATCAAACTTGCGCAACTTCCGGCAGTGTTATTCTTATGGAGATTAGAGCGCTGATAAGGAAGTTGACTTAAAAATCAAGTGAAAATCAAACGCCATTCTGCAGCAACGATGGTCGAAGTAGAGAGGATATAAAATATAGTCTGGCAATGGTCAGGAAGGCGTTTCTGAAGAAGAGAAATTTGTTAACATCGAGTATAGATTTAGGCGTCAGGAAGTCTCTTCTGAATGTATTTGTATGGAGTGTAGCCATGTATGGAAGTGAAACGTGGACAATTAATAGTTTAGACAAAAAGAGAATAGAAGCTTTCGAAATGTGGTGCTACAGAAGGGTGCTGAAGATTAGATGGGTAGATCACATAACTAATGAGGAGGTACTGAATGTAATTGGGGAGAAGGGAAATTTGTGGCACACTTGACTAGAAAAAGGGATCGGTTGGTAGGACATATTCTGAGGCATCAAGGGATCACCAATTTGGTGTTGGAGGGCAGCGCAGAGGGTAAAAATCGTAGAAGGAGACCAAGAGATGAATACACTAAACAGATTCCGAAGGATGTAGGTTGAAGTAGGTACTGGGAGATGAAGAAGCTTGCACAGGACAGAGGAGCATGGAGAGCTGGATCAGACCAGTCTCTGGACTGAAGACCACAACAACAACATGTATGTCTACTTTCATCATCTGCTAGATTGAGCTCATAGCTATAAGAACAGTTAAATAAAATACTGTTTTAGCAACATTATTGGTTAAAATTATTTAATATCTCTGCAAATAACTGCTATATTGAGTTAAAAATGAGTCTGCCACTTGCAGGCAGTGATTTGCCCCTGCTGTGTGCATAAACGGGCACAGTTCGCATCGCAATCTCGCCGATGAGCTGGGCCGCAACCACTGCGTTGCATTACGAGGTATGCATGCGCCGCCAGATTTACTCTGCGGCCGTCACTGGCGTGCCACTGGCTGGCGCCAGGCGGTTGGGTGCGCCAGTGTTTTGTCGCGGCGCGGTCGGCAGCCTCGCACCCAGTACCCCAGCTCGCGAGTCCGCAGGAATTCTAATTAACTGCCTGCTGGGCGCGACATTCCGTGAGAGCCCCGTGGGAGCGGGGGCGGCAGCGGGGCCGGGGGGCGGCGGTAATCGAGACGCGCCGCCGGACATCCTATTCTCGTCTGCCTGCCGCCGCGCCGGGCCGCGGCCGGCGCTCAGCAATTCAAATGCGGGCGGCGCCGTGTCGTGTGTAGCGCGCCGTTATCATACTGCCCGCCCGCCAGTCCCATCGTGCGCGGAGGATCATTTCCAGAATCAGCGACACGGCCGGCAATCAGAATATCAGAGTGGGTGAAAAAATTCTAACAGCTGCGCACTCTCCAGCCAATGACGTTAAGCTGCAGTAAATGCTCATTGTAGCGTGGCTGATCGTGTGTGTGTGTGTGTGTGTGTGTGTGTGTGTGCGCGCGTGTGTGTGTGTGTGTGTGTGTGTGTGTGTGTGTGGATAGGCGAGTTGGGTGTGTTTGCTTTCACGAGCACGTCCAAAACTAACTGGGACTGGTATCGATCGATCTGGTACCACTGTTTTACGGAGGACTCACATTTGGGAGGGTTATTTCCCATCTGAAACAGTATTTTCCCGGGCTCTACAAAGTATAAGCGATGTTACTTCATAATTTTATGGTGGGCGAGCAGTTCCCTAGCCCTCATTTCAAAAATATGTTACGTGTTTTAGAGAGTAGCCTGTCCTTAGACGGTGATTTTGTGAACTGTCCGTCATCATTTTTTCGTTTGTTTACAGCGTATAAACTGTTGAGAGAAAAAACATTATGGCCACTGCGCTCCGCGGGACTGAACGGCGCTTGGTGTCGTTGTGGGAGAAAAGTAGGAGGGTCGTTCATTAAGTACAGAAACTCATTTTTTTCTGTTTAAAAAATGCAGAATTTCTTGTTGGACATCGTGGAGCATTCCCGCGTAAGCACCTACGAGGTGCGACAATAAAGTATTGAGACTGATGTGAGAAAAAATGTTGCTTACCGTTTTAGTCAAGTTTAGTGTTGTCTCCTTGAAAGTAGTTCCCTTCTGATTCCACACACTTTTTCCAGCGCTTCTGCCATTGATGGTAACATTCCTAGAACTCATCTTCTGTAATATCCTCCAAGACCTTCGTCACAGCTATATGGACATCTTGCGTTATTTGAAAATGGTGTCTCTTGACCGCCGTTTTGACTCTTGGAAATAGATAAAAGTCGCACAGAGGGAAATTTGTTTTGAGGTTAAAAATTGCTGTACTGACAGAGCAGTATGGGGACCATTTTTGCACTTACCTTTCTCTTACCAAGATCTTCAGTTATTATTAGACGAACCGTTTCTTGATTGATGTTCAGTTCTTGTGCAATCATTTACACAGATCAGATCGTACGAGTTCACGCACCCTGGCCGAGATGACATCCGTCCGTGAGGTTGATGGTCGTCCACTGCGGTCATAATCTTCAATGTTCGTTCTGCCTTCACTAAACATTTTATGGCACGAAAAACTAGAGCTCTTGACATAAGCTCCTCTTCAAAAGCCTTCTGAAGCTTACCGTAAGTAGTCGTCGCGTTTTCACACAATTTAACGCAAAAAGAAATGGCATACCTTTGCGTAATAATGTGTGGTTCCATTTCCGTGAAGAGAGACACAAACATGTCTCAACTTATTACAGCACAACCCACAACTGAGCAGTGGCATCGATGTGCCACTTGGTCTAGAAGCAGCTTATAGACCAAAGTCAAAGATATTGTGCCTACGCAAGCCTGCACGGTCGCCACATCTTGCAAAGAAAATCAGTCTCCTTACTTTATTGTCGCAACTCCTATAGTTCCATGAAGTTCCGATAGGTGGCAGCGCTACACATGGCCTCCGAAATGAGTCTGTAACGGAGGTGCGTTAAAAACAGAGCTGACACTGAGTTTATTTTGATGGAAAACCAGAGCGTCACAGATATTCATAGGGGCTTCCAAAATGCTTAGCGAGACCTAGCAGTGAACGAAAGAACAGTGAGTCGTTGGGCGAGGCGTCTGTCATCATCACAAGGTCGCAAAAGCTAGTCTGATCTCCCGCGTACCGGCAGTCCACCCATAACTGTGACTGAAACGTGCGACCACTCTCATTCGATGTCATCGACAGATCACAATCAAGCAACTCGCTGCTCAAGTGGACGTGTTGATGGTGCTGACACACTAGTGCAGTACTCGAATATGTGTGCCCCTTGTGTTCCTCGCTGCCTAACAGAAGACCATAAAGAGCGACTGTGCAGTGAAGGATGCACTCTGCAGGATGCAGCACATGAGCAGTGCGGCAAAACGTTGTCTCCGGCGTCGACCATACGAGCATGTGAGTCCTCCCAGTAAGGTGGCGTAAAAACAGGGCTGTGTAGCCAAAAGAGTGGGGAGTAATGTGGTATACCTTAATTCCGAGTAAGACCAACCTGCTTTCAGAAAAAGAAGTGTTACGTTGCCTACTGAACGTCTCTCATATATGAGCGGAACTGAGAGGAATGGAGAATAATTGTAGCGGCAATGTGGGACGCAAATGGGGAAATCCGCTGACATAAGCGATTTCAACAAAAGGCATAGTGCTATGGACTCACATGTTGGAACGAGCGTCTGGGAAACGACGAAGCTGGTCTTCTCTTTGCGTGCTAGTATCGTCAGTAGTTAATCGAAGACGGTCGAAGGACGCTGAAGCTACGAGTAGACAAAATGATGTAGTACTTCGACGCTACATCAAATAACATGTGTAAAACAGCATAGCCGATGAGCTGTGGCAGACCTGACGAAAGAGTATTCAACGCTGGTGCAGGCACATTGCCGTAAATGGGGCCGTGCAGTTGACAACCATTACATGTTCGTCAATAACGATTACGATTGTCACGGGAACATCGATATTTCACCAAGGATAACTGAAAACGTGTCAAATGGTCTGATGAAAAGCGTTTCATGTTACATTAGGTCGACGCCCTTGTCCGAATATGACTTCACCCCTACGAACCGCTACTCGAAACATTCACTGGCTCACAGAAGCAGGCATACTAAACAGGAGATTGACCAGGGTTTCCGTAAGATCTATGGTCGTAATCGAAGACACCATAACAACCGCGTGAGTACGGTTGTGGGCCACTTGTATCTATTCAGGCCGTATTGTAGATGGATAACGGTCAGTGCCACACGGCTAGAATCGTGCTGCAGTGGTCTGAGGAACCACCAGACTAACCCGATGGCACACATCTGGAACTCTACTGGGCGCCAGTTCTGCGTCCACACACCCGGTCCGTAATTTACACTATTTGCGTAACCGATGAGTAGACACGTGATGCCGCATATATCCGATAAACTACCAATACCTTGCCGAATCCATGTTGTGCAGTACCCCTACTGTATTGCATTCCAAAGGCGGACCAACACGTTTTCAAGCAGGTTGGATCAATAATGTACAACATGCGACTACACAGCATTGTGTAGTCGCGTGTTGTCATTGTAATAATATGAAAATGAACATCCTCACACAAAACAATGAGACCAATGAACTAGCAGACTCAAACTGGACTCACGTCCCCCAACATTCTGTGCATTGATAATGACACTGTGCCTTTGTGCTAATTTTCGAATGTGAAACCCATCTTTCTTTATTGCATGTTCGGATTCTACAGCAAAACATACGTACAGCTTAGCAAACCACTGTTTTCCGTTTGTGTCAGAGGCCGCTGTCATCGAAAAATTTCAAATGTGCCTGTTTTGTGGTTATAACCGACGCATATGATTCTAAATTTCATTTACGGTGTAAATATAAACCTTTGTCTTCTAACGGTTGATATTTGCGTTCTAAATTCACTTCAGAGTTGCAAATTTAATTGCGTAGTGCAATATGTTTATCAGTTTCATTGTCTTATTACAAACTACGTTTGGCACGATTCAGGAAAAAAAGGCGTGGATGTAATAGTTTTCTCTTCTGATCGCAATACTTGTTTTTAATGAGTATCCTTGCCTCTCACCATTGGGGTGCTTAATTTCAGTGAATATCCATGTCAGGAGCCCTTGTTGCTTTCGGTTAATGGACATGTTACCTTACTGCAATTGTTGTGGCTTTTATTCGGCGGATATCTGCCTAGCGACAGGAGATAAAGTTACGGCGGTTGAATGAAATCACACACCGGAATCAGTACCCTGATAGAGGGATTGGAGGGTGAGAGCTGAAACCAAGCATTCCGATAGTTTATAGAAATAACCCTCGTGTGGTACAGAAAACTCGTTGCCATACAAGTAACATATTTGCCAGTAATTTCAACGTTTACCTTATTATCAGTACTGTACGATCATACTTAGAACAATCAACTAACGTTTTAATATCAATATCAACCGTTAGAACATAAAGGTGTACATTTACATCGTAAATGAATTGTGGAAGAAACCAGTACCTTGGTTCTTAAGTGTAAAAGCAAGGATAGTTGTTATTTATCCATTGCAGCACCATCTATCACCAATGAGAGACAGTGGTTTAGTAAAACATACGCAAGGGAAAAAATGGCAGGAATGGAGGAAAAAAATACAGTAGAAGAAGAATGGGTAGCTTTGAAGGATAAAGTAGTGAAGGCAGCGGAGGATCAAGTAGGTAAAAAGACGAGGGCTAGTAGAAATCCTTGGGTAACAGAAGAAATATTGAATTTAATTGATGAAGGAGAAAATATAAAAATGCAGTAAATGAAGCAGGCAAAAAGGAATACAAACGTCTCAAAAATGAGATCGACAGGAAGTGCAAAATGGCTAAGCAGGAATGGCTAGAGGATAATTGTAAGGATGTAGAGGCTTATCTCACTAGGGGTAAGATAGATACTGCCTACAGGAAAATTAGAGAGACCATTGGAGAAAAGAGAACCACTTGTATGAATATCAAGAGCTCAGATGGAAACCCAGTTCTAAGCAAAAAATGGAAAGCAGAAAGGTGGAAGGAGTATATAAAGGGTCTATACAAGGGCAATGTACTTGAGGACAATATTATGGAAATGGAAGAGGATGTAGATGAAGATGAACTGGGAGATATGATACTGCGTGAAGAGTTTGACAAAGCACTGAGAGACCTGAGTCGAAACAAGGCCCCGGGAGTGGACAACATCCCATTATAACTACTGACGGCCTTGGGAGAGCCAGTCCTGACAAAACTCTACTATCTGGTGAGCAGGATGTATGATATTGGCGAAATAGCCTCAGATTTCTAGAAGAATATAAGAATTCCAATCCCAAAGAAAGCATTTGTTGACAGATGTGAAAATTACCGAACTATCAGTTTAATAAGTCACGGCTGCAAAATACTAACGCGAATTCTTTACAGACGAATGGAAAAACTAGTAGAAGCCGACCTTGGGGAAGATCAGTTTGGATTCCGTAGAAATATTGGAACACGTGAGGCAATACTGACTCTACAGCTTATCTTAGAAGCTAGATTAAGGAAAGGCATACCTACGTTTCTAGCATTTGTAGACTTAGAGAAAGCGTTTGACAGTGTTGACTGGAATACTCTGTTACAAATTCTGAAGGTGGCAGGGGTAAAATACAGGGAGCGAAATGCTATTTACAATTTGTATTGAAACTAAATGGCAGTTATAAGAGTTGAGGGCATGAAAGGGAAGCAGTGGTGGGGAAGGGAGTCAAACAGGGTTGTAGCCTCTCCCCGATGTTATTCAATCTGTATATTGAGCAAGCAGTAAAGGAAACAAAAGAAAAATTCGGAGTATGTATTAAAATCCATGGAGAAGAAATAAAAACTTTGAGGTTCGCCGATGACATTGTAATTCTGTCAGAGACAACAAAGGACTTGGAAGAGCAGTTGAACGGAACTGATAGTGTTTTGAAGGGAAGATATAAGATGAACATCAACAAAAGCAAAACGAGGATAATGGAATGTAGTCGAATAAAGTCGGGTGATGTTGAGGGTATTAGATTAGTAACTGAGATACTTAAAGTAGTAAAGGAGTTTTGCTATTTGGGGAGCAAAATAACTGGTGATGGTCGAAGTAGAGAGGATATAAAATGTAGACTGGCAATGGCAAGGAAATCGTTACTGAAGAAGAGAAATTTGTTAACATCGGGTATAGATTTAAGTGTCAGGAAGTCGTTTCTGAAAGTATTTGTATGGAGTGTAGCCATGTATGGAAGTGAAACATGGACGATAACTAGTTTGAACAAGAAGAGAATAGAAGCTTTCGAAATGCTGAAGATAAGGTGGGTAGATCACGTAACTAATGAGGAGGTATTGAATAGGATTGGGGAGAAGAGAAGTTTGTGGCACAACTTGACTAGAAGAAGGGATCGGTTGGTAGGACATGTTTTGAGGCATCAAGGCATCACAAATCTAGCATTGGAGGGCAGCATGGTGGGTAAAAATCGTAGAGGGAGACCGAGAGATGAATACACTAAGCAGATGCAGATGGATGTAGGTTGCAGTAGGTACTGGGAGATGAAGAAGCTTGCACAGGATAGAGTAGCATGGAGAGCTGCATCAAACCAGTCTCAGGACTGAAGACCACAACAACACCAACAACAATATCAGCTTTACATCTACACCTTCTTTTCGTACGATGCGTCGTTTCCGAAGTATTTGGCTATCACAAGTTAAAACGAACATCTGTATGTACAAGTTGGAATTGGTATAGGTGCAAATATTGTTAATGGTGATGGCGATGGCCTTGCATACCCCTTATCCAGTCTAAAACCCTGTAAGTAGTAGGACTGAACCTGACAGCAATGAACAGCGCTCACAGTTGACAACACGAATGCTATTTTATTCAGCAGAACATTAACACAAATTCAATATACAAAACTCTTAACAGGAAAAAAATTTCTCAAATTGCCAAAACCTACCTTTAAGTTATAAACTTCACCAATTACAGAAAATTCCTTTGTTATATAGAATTCAATATATCTAGAATTGACGTTAGATATGACATTTAAATAATGCCATTAAAATTCACAAATAACTGGTAGTAAATGCACAACAAATGCGTTACGCCCTTTGGTGACGTAAGAATAAGATAAAGCGAAGTTATTTGAATACAGGCAGTGAAATCCAACGGACGGGAAAGGTGTTGCAAACTAGTCACTCACGGCTGTACCGGTAGAATAGTGGGTCCCGTACAATGTCAACTACAACAAACTAAATATTAATCTTAAAAACTAATAGCAGTGCACTGTTTTTAAATAGCAAACAAGATAGAATTTCAGTGCCTAAAAATGTCTTATAAATGCTTGGCCAGTATAATTGCAGTGAAAAGGACAGTTCTTACAAAAATAAAAAATGGCTCTGAGCACTATCGGACTTAACTTCTGAGGTCATCAGTCCCCTAGAACTTAGAACTACTTAATCTAACTAATCTACTTAATCTAACTAACCTAAGGATATCACACACATCCATGCCCGAGGCAGGATTCGAACCTGCGACCGTAGGGGTCATGCGGTTCCAGACTGAAGTGCCTAGAACCGCTCGGCCACTCAGGCCGGCTATAAAAATAAAACGCACTATATTTAAGTAGTCCAGCCGGAGTGGCCGTGCGGTTCTAGGCACTACAGTCTGGAGCCGAGCGACCGCTACGGTCGCAGGTTCGAATCCTGCCTCGGGCATGGATGTGTGTGATGTCCTTAGGTTAGTTAGGTTTAATTACTTTTAAGTTCTAGGCTACTGATGACCTTAGAAGTTAAGTCGCATAGTGCTCAGAGCCATTTGAACCATTTGTATTTAAGTAGAAGACAAAACAAAATTTCAATCTCAGAATCATTTTATCAATAGTTGCCATTAATAACTGAAATGGAATGGGCAGCTCTTACTGAAGTAAGCTCCGCCACTGAAATAAGGTTCATTCCTTTCGGAATGAATCTCGACCGACAATATATACAGCAATACGGGTGAGAGAAGACTGATCGTATGGCTCTGAGCACTATGGGACTTAACAGCTGAAGTCAACAGTCCCCTAGAAATTAGAACTACGTAAACCTAACTAACCTGAGGACAGCACACACATCCATGGCCGAGTCAGGATTCGAACCTGCGACCGTAGCAGTCGCGGACTGATCGTAGTAGAAGCAAGCACACAGTTTACAGTAACAAGCTCACTAAAATATTTGATGAATCAATAGCGAAGGAGCGCGGAAGGTCTTCACAAGCTCGGCTCTGTTTATATCATGACCCCACAATTGGGCAAAACACGGTCCTCGTACAGATCAGGTCTCCAGCCGCCGAAGCAGATTTTAATGTGTCAGGGATGAACGACTGTAGATAGTCTTCGCGCCCCCAGCTGCTCTATCCGCCTTCGCTAACAGTATCCAATCGCCTTGCCAAGTGCCGGTCAAAGCGTATGGCGCCTCGAACCGTCCTATACTCCGCACAGCTATATCGACCGAGCTATCGATCCGAGACCGCAAGGTTCAATGACTGGGGACGGTGTACTGAACAATATTTCAACAGTATTTACTTCTTCAGCTATTATTAGTGGTAAGCTTTTCGTTTGCTCAGTGTCTTTATGTACAGGAACAAATGGCAACAGCAAACCATTAATGCCTATCTTCCCCATGGCAGGAAGTCAGGCGCTGAAGTGCGGACACGTGGACGCAGAACAGCTCATGTATACTGACTGGCGTGGTCCACTTAGTGCTGCAGTTACAGCCATGCTGAAATCACGACGTCTTAAATTTTGTATCACGTTCGTGTGGAGACTGACGACGAGAAAAAACAACCGACCCACAGGAGTTTTTACCCATTAAGGTACCACATACAAGAAGACCTGGTATTACGGGCATTCATACAGATATAATGATTAATCTTTTCGGAATGTTTTAGCCACTTCAGTGTGTTATTTTTTTCCTCTCTACATAACAATCCGCCTGCTAATATATCACGACGTTTTCTAGACAGTCGTAACTGCGCTACGAAGTAGTCTACCCTGTCAATGTAGATTACTCGTTTTCCGTCTACACTTCAGTACCTGTAGTGAAATACATGTCGTGAGATGACGGTAGTAAGCATTGATTTTCATTCTGACACACACTTAATTTATAATTCACAGATGATCTATAAGAATAGGGTTTAAAACGAGTCATATCTTCGAAAGTGACTATTACAAATCGAAGATATAAACGTCTTGGACATCTCAGTTTCCAGTATTCTCCCCACCCTGGCCAATCTCCAGGGTGATGACCAGCTGAACCGGAGGTGTCTGCTGTCGTCCTGTCGTGTGCAGTGTGACCGTCCTTATTTTATTGCTTCTTCCCTGTACACACTTTTGTGTTTTCTCTTTCATCTGCATGTGGCTCAGGCGTCCATGCTCTTGAACCAAAGCCAGATCACCTGCTTGGAAGTCGCTACATCTGTCAGATGTGCCACTAAATTCGTGGAAGCTCCTAGAGACCATGAGAAACTTATTGCACATTTTTCCCAAAATTCGTCTGCCACTTTTTGCTCAGATTTTGGGTGGCTGTAAGTTCTGGTCCAGTGGGCACATTTAACAGACCTTCATTAACCAGAAAGTGTGCTAGCAGCAGAAATCATATCCCAGAGAGATTTACCTCGAGTTTACTGCAGCTTCGATGTTGAGCAGAGTGGTATAAAGTTGTTCTGCAGTTAATGTTGATCATTCCAGCACTTTTCGCAAGAATTCTTTGGCGGTGCCCACCATCTTCTCGCACCATCCTTCTCACCAAGACGCTCGTGGTACAGTGAACTTCCAAGTTATCCGGTTCTTGGTGGAGAAGTGATGAGTCTCTGAGGCGGTCAGTGAGTATCATGATTCAGACATTTCTTTGCTAGCGGCTTGAAAGGTCTTTGCGTTGTCGATGTAGGTTGTGGGTAGCAGTCCATATCTGTGTAAAACCATCAAAAACGTATCGGTGTTCATATTGAAGCAAAGTTCTAAATGTAATGCGTATGTTGTTGCGAAAGTGAAGAGTGTTATGGATGGTCTCATTCGATCTGCAGTTGGAAGAGCTTAGTTTGTTCTCCTCTTGAATTCTTCATGCTCTTGCATGATAAGCATTTATGCAGGACCCCTTACATGGTTTGACGGAAGTTCTTTCTGAAGATCGGATAACGCCAGTATGACACAAAGATGATGAAAATCAACTTGTTGTTGAAATATGAGGTGTCTCGTGAAGTGGTGTAGCCCATCTGTTAGTACTGGATTTTGTTGTTCACAGATTAGTTACGTAAACAGTCCATCTTCAGTAAACAGATGAAAGCGTCCTATTTTAGAGTCTTTAGGGATTGGTTCACCCTTCTAGAGTGCGTCAAATTCCCGCGTGAAACACTGACGTTGGATTATTTTAATCCAGTCAGTGCGTGCACTTTCAAGCTCGATCGCTGTCAACTCTCCAGCAAGTTTCTCTATGTGACGAATGTTATGTGTGAAGTGAATTTGATAATGACTATGATGCCTTGAGGTACAGCAAGTGCCATCACATGTCTTACGTTCCTTCTCTCTTGCCGGAGATCATGAGGCACGTTGGGAGTACCAGATGGCCAACATTCCTCTTGGTGTGTAAGCCACGGTGGTTCCTTCCATCAAATATGTGCAGATTGGATTTGACTGCCAAGGAGGCGACCCACTGGACTATCATGTCCAGGACAATGTCGCTACTGGCTAGATGATGTATGAAATTCTCTCACACTCTTGCAGATTAGATTCTTCCATCGATTTGCATCACTGCATATCCAGACTGAGGTCACTGTAGCGCCCGTCCATAAAGTTTTGTGAGGAATATCGTAACCTGTAGCAGTGCAGAAATATGTTAGTAATAGTGCTCCCACAAGTGCACCTAGAAGTTCCAGACATGGCAGTGTTATCTTTTTGACAGGTGCAAGTTTACTCTTGCTACAGGCTAAGTGAATCATTGTGCATTGCGTTGGCGAGTAAAACACTGAGGATGCACAGATCTACCCCATACGCTCATTCCGAAGCATCACAAAATATGGGAATCTCAACATCATGCTCTAGTAGTTTATCGTGGGATACGAATGTAAGTCAATAAAGGTAAAGTGGAAGTCCGAGAATTCCGTCAGATTTTTGGCAAGCAGTCCCTTCCAATAAGTTCCGTACATCACATTTCTTGGAACAGGAGATTTTTTCATGACTGACGCAGGAAAGAATAGTCCTTGTAGGTCGTAAAATTTAGCTTCAGTCTGCAATAGTATCCTTTTGGTAGTAGGTCCATCAGATAAATTTTCAGTGACATCATCCGCCTTAATGTTCAAAATGTCGACTTCTGTGTTCCGACATAGGCCTAAAGTTTATATATGTGGTGTCTCGCCCGTCGGTTCTCCATACGCCCTGTAACCGATATGAAGCAGTGGCTCGTTTCGATAATCAAAAGTTCAATAATTTCTTCGGTTCATAATACTTAGCAATAGTTCATTGTTTCCGTTTACACCAAATGCGAAGTCATTCATGAAAACATTGTTGGCCAGTATCTGCGCGGGTACAGGAACCGCAGTCTCATGTTTAGAAGCATGTTCTTTCTGCCTTGCCGAAAAAAAGAACGGACTGCATGTCAGATCAAATGGAAGCCTAGTGAAACGGTAAGTCGTAGTTTCCGTGAAGGTCCTGAGAAATTTTGCGCCACGGAAGTCTTGCCAAATTCCTGTCGTCATCGTGCAAGACAGGTTGCCGAAATGCTTGCGTGCTATCGCTTATAGTACCCACTTGGTGTAACCAGAACTGTAACTGAACAGAAAATGAGTGTGGCAGAAGATTTGGATCCGCTTGTAAGCTGCTGGTGAGAAATGGTGCATTGAATTCGTGAGAGGACGTGTCGAGTACGATTCTCCACTTTATTCTACCTAGTTTTTCCTTCTTAACTGTATGCTACAGAAGGCCAAAGACGGTATTACCTGGAACTTCAGGAGGTGGCTCTGCGTAGTTCCTTGTAATGTAGTCCAACATGAGACGGTGGTAAGTGTCCTTAAAGGAGTCGGTGCTAAGAAGTCTTTTATGTAAACTTCAAAATATATTTTCTGCGTTCAGTGAGATGCTGTAACATAAAGTGATATTTTGTTTCTTAGGCAGATTAACGACTCTTTTATGACCAACCACGAGGTGAAACACCTGAAATTCATGAAGAAGGACGGAATCGATTTCTGCCGTATCATGCTACGCATTTATGATAATCCTCTCTAGATCCCAAAATGGCCTGTATTAGTTATTTACAGGCAGGTGATACTGAAGTTAGAAGATAACAGCAACTAATTTTGCACTGCGGATCTAACGGAACATGATAGGAAACGTAACAATGGATTTAAAAATGCAGATGGATAGATCATATCATTGGTGACAAACTTCCAGTAATGATCGTTACAATTAAAAGCTCGATGGGTATGTCTTCTTCTGTCTGTGGATCAGCTAACTGTAGTGGGCACGCTGTATCCTTAATCTATTGAGGCACTCGAGGCTGACGCGTGAAGTGATAGGTGTACGTCGTACAGTTAGTTTACACTCGTCTAATTTGGATATTGACAAAGCCACGCCGTCGTGACGACCTACTAGGAGATTCGAATGTGTAAGCAGTAAGTTGTCGTTCGTCTAAGGCAGGCAGTTTCAAATACGCTAAGCACGATCTGGCTACAAAAGAGGCTTAGCTTCCGATATCTAGCACACATCGGATAAGGTTGCTTGGCTACGATACGCGCCTGAATAGTATGCAAGAAAGTGGAGGTGGGCGTAGTTGTGACTATTTTACTAACAAAAGCGACATTGCTCTGTGCAGCTATCTTAAACGTCTTAGCCTCAACAATGTCGACTTGTGATGCGGTTTTTTACAATTATCACAAAAGCCTCCACCATTATTTTTGCAATTGCACACCTTATGTCCCTTGTTTACGCATAGAAAACGCCGGTTAGTGGCTTTTAATTCCAGTTTTTGTTCTGTGGACTCAGTAACCTTAATACATTCCTTGGTTCGATAGCCACGTTCTTCACGAAAGCCGCAGAATGGGCCGTAATTTTTATTGCCCTTGGGTAATGTTTGTATCTGATTAGAGCAGACGCGAGGGGCAGCAGCTGTATAGGGGTAACTTACCGTTTTACTGTCACAACGGATCTTCTGTAAAATATGCCCTGCATCTATTTCCGTTCCTATAAAATCTATTAACTGAAAGAAGTCACTTTCTGAAAGGCCGGTTTGACATAAACGAGCCAGCATCTGCAGATATCATCAGGAAAAATTCTGAGAATGCTTGGTGCAGGGACGCGACCATAAACATTTATGTCTTCACCGAGCGCGAGCAAAGCTTGGAAGTGGCAATTGTAATCCATAAACGTAGAATGAAGGGAGTCTGGATTCGGAAAGCGTATGGGTTTCATAGCTTCTAAATAGCCCAGATGAGCTTGTATAATTCAGATTTTATCGCCATAGCGAACTGTGAGAATTCTCTTAGTTTATTTGTATTTCTCAGAAGTCACACCGATGCCATCGGCTAAATGCTTTGGCTCCTCTTCCAAGTAGCCACGCAGAAATATGTGTTTATGTATGATGGACGTCGTGGGGCCTTTCTCCACCGCTTGCTCGAACTGTTCCCAAAAAGGAGTCCATCCCTCAATATCTGCCGAAAATGTCTCAATTTTTGTAGTGGGCAGTCTAATATTAGGTGCTGAGTTGTGTGTTGTAGCGGGTTGCTTATACACTGACGGTAGTTTAAACAACAGAAGCCATACGTTTCCCCTTTGTTCCCCGTGACGTGGGAAAAACTGTCCGCTTGGCTGCATCTGTGTATTCGTCACATTTGGACGCGTCAACAACGTAATTATCATCAGCGAGAAGATTATGTATTTTGTTATGAAAATCAGTTAATGCACACAAGAGTTCCTGTAATCGATCATTCGAATATTCATCATATTCTGTGGGAGCTGTGTCATTGAAGTTGCGTACTTCGTTCAAAATACATGTAAAATTAGCTATTGCTCTCTTTCGTAACCTACTCTGGTGCTGCAATTGACTGTTATTATCGGCATTTTCTGTGTCAGTCACCGTGAAGTAATTGTAACTGACTCAGCGGAATAAGGCTGTTCGTA
The DNA here is from genome assembly GCF_021461385.2 of Schistocerca piceifrons. Taxonomy (NCBI): domain Eukaryota; kingdom Metazoa; phylum Arthropoda; class Insecta; order Orthoptera; family Acrididae; genus Schistocerca; species Schistocerca piceifrons. The sequence continues at coordinate 786,257,856 of NC_060139.1, read as the reverse complement.
GTTCAGTAAACAACAAACACGTGTGCCGCGCTGGATTAGCCTAGCGGTTTGAGGCGCTGCACTCATGGACTGTGCGGCTGGTCCCGGCGGAGGTTCGAGTCCTCCCTCGGGCGTGGGTGTGTGTGTTTGTCCGTAGGATAATTTACGTTAAGTTGTGTTTAAGCTTAGGGACTGATGACCTTAACAGTTAAGTCCCATAAGATTTCACACACATTTGAAAATTTTTGATCAAACACGTGGCACCACCAGTGATAAAAAATCTACAGGTCTAGCGTAAAATCTGTTAATCCGTTAAAGCGCCAATCGAACAGCTGCAATAGCAGTGCAGAGGGACCATAATGTAATCAACTGCCTTTACAAATGGCACTATAAAGTATGTGGCGTGACAATTCGGTTGAACTTGCCCTTGTATCCAGGCGGTGGCCGTCGGAGAGTTGGTTGAGGGGCGTGACAAATCGCTGCAATGAACCCCTCGTGGTACTGGCGCTTTAAGTGCGTTCAAAAACCTTGGCTCACACTGGCAGTTGCGGATGTTGGGAAACGACAGCAGTAAGCAGCGATTCTAATTCTAACACACTCTTTATTTACAAGTCACACAACATGGAAACCGTAACGGATGGACTTTACAAGTCACATCATCGAAAGTGAGAATTACAAATCAGAGATACAAATGTCTTGAACATTTCAATTTCCATCAGTACCTGACCTGTGGCCTAGAGCAAAATAAACATTAATGGCTTGCTTTTGCCACGCGTTCTTCGAAACCTAAAAACATACGACCAGTTACAGCTACAGTTATTAGTCTCGAAACTAAGTACACTCTTGTGTAACTTTACTCAGTACACTGTCCTCAGGCAACAAAAGAAATATGTGCACTTATGCCCTTAAGAATCTATCTGTCGTAAAGACACTGCGTCCGTCTTCCCAAGGGCGGCCGGTGTCGCAGCGATCGTTGGGACAGAGTGGCTGTAAGCAACACAGGCAAGCAGGCACATTCGTAGCGTGCAGCAAGGAAACATTGCCAGCAAGCTGTAAGTTCACATCAGCGCCAGCATGAAAATTCCGGTGCGGCATTGTACTTTGCGATTCCGTTTCTCCGTTGCACAGTAACGTTCTGAGACTGCGGATATAGACGAGTGGTTATTGGAACAAATTCGTCTGAGATATAACGAAGTGATAGGACTGCAGTACGACTTTTGCGAAACGCTGCGTTCGTTAAGGTCATATCCAAGATAAATATAACCGAATAGTTTCTAGGTTGAAGTTTACAGTCGATTTCAAAACGAGTTCTGGAGAGATAAGTAAAGTCATGGTAACACAATCGGGGTGGTTACTGCGTACAGTGCGAATTTATAAACTTCCCTTTGAAATATTCGACGAAACTGTGAAACAGACGTTGGCGTCATATGGTACCGTTTTATACGTTCTACAAGATAAATGGCAGAACAGCAGACATTTTAATTTCAACGGTGGTATCCGGGCAGTATGTATAGACCTCCTCAAAGATAACCCAACTCAACTAAACATACAGGGACAGAAAGTTCTATTGACATATAAAGTACAGCAGTGCTCGTTAGCGATCCGCGCAGCCATTGGTCAAATGGTTCAAATGGCTCTGAGCACCATGGGACTTAACATCTATGGTCATCAGTCCCCTAGAACTTAGAACTACTTAAACCTAACTAACCTAAGGACAGCACACAACACCCAGCCATCACGAGGCAGAGAAAATCCCTGACCCCGCCGGGAATCGAACCCGGGAACCCGGGCGTGGGAAGCGAGAACGCTACCACAGGACCACGAGGTGCGGGCAGCCATTGGTCACTTCGGTGCTTGGTGTACAGAACAGGTACGACAACAACGAATAAATTCAGTCATACTTGACGACAGTATGAAAATGCAAAGAAGAACCGCAAGTTATGCAGACATAGTCACAAAGCGAGGATCTTCATGAGACGCATTCTAGCACCAAACACTAGTGAAGAGTATTCAAATTCACTCTAAAAATAATTGATGGAACCAGATAAAGTTAGAAACAATCAAACTGAGTTTGATTCTGGAGCAGTATAATGATGACCCACAGGTTTCCAAAGCTGAGCTGCAGAAGTTTCACTGGGAGGCCGTTATACATCCGCCATTCAGTCCCAAACTGACCCAATATCCATATATTTGAAGCCCTGAAGGAAGACACTCATGACCGTCGGTTCGCTGGGTACGAACTTAGACAATAGCAAATATTTTTCATGTAGGCATTGACCGTCATGTCTTACATTGGATAGATGTAATGGCGTTTACTTTCGAAATAATGAACAGTTTAATAAAATGGTTCAAATGGCTCCGAGCACTATGGTACTAAACTTCTGAGGTCATCAGTCTCCTAGAATAAACAGTTTACTGACTTTTTTTCATCTTATTCACCTTCTGATGACAAACAGACCCGAACTATTTGAAACAGTTAACGCAGAACAGGGAATCAGCGATCATAAACTTAGACAATAGCAAATATTTTTCATGTAGACATTGACCGTCATGTCTTACATTGGATAGATGTAATGGCGTTTACTTTCGAAATAATGAACAGTTTAAAAAAATGGTTCAAAGCTCCGAGCACTATGGTACTAAACTTCTGAGGTCATCAGTCTCCTAGAATAAACAGTTTACTGACTTTTTTCCATCTGATTCACCTTCTTGTGGCAAACAGATCCGAACTATTTGAAACAGTTAACGCAGAACAGGGAATCAGCGATGATTTCAGCCGTAAATAGAAATATTGAAAGAGGTAGGAAGATTTTTCCGTTTAGCAAAAGTGACAAAAAGCAGATTACAGATTACCTGACGGCTCAACACAAAAGTTTTGTCTAGAGTGAGGATGGCTATACGAGAGGCGTTCAATGAATTCGAAAGTAAAGTTCTATGTACTGACTTGGCAGAAAATCCTAAGAAATTTTGGTCTTATGTCAAAACGGTAGGTGGATCAACATAAAATGTCCAGACACTCTGTGACCGAAATGGTACTGAAACAGAGGATGACAGACTAAAGGCCGAAATACTAAATGTCTTTTTCCAAAGGTGTTTCACAGAGGAAGACTGCACTGTAGTTCCTTCTCTAGATTGACGCACAGATGACAAAATGGTAGATATCGAAATAGACGACAGAGGGATAAAGAAACAATTAAAATCGCTCAAAAGAGGAAAGGCCGCTGGACCTGATGGGATATCAGTTCGATTTTACGCAGAGTACGCGAAGGAACTTGCCCCCCTTCTTGCAGCGGAGTACCGTAGGTCTCTAGAAGAGCGTAGCGTTCCAAAGAATTGGAAAAGGGCACAGGTCATCCCCGTCTTCAAGAAGGGACGTCGAACAGATGTGCAGAGCTATAGACCTATATCTCTAACGTCGATCAGTTGTAGAATTTTGGAACACGTATTATGTTCGAGTATAATGACTTTTCTGGAGACTAGAAATTGTAGGAATCAGCATGGGTTTCGAAAAAGACGGTCGTGTGAAACCCAGCTCGCGCTATTCGTCCACGAGACTCAGAGGGTCATAGACACGGGTTCACAGGTAGATGCCGTGTTTCTTGACTTCCGCAAGGCGTTCGATACAGTTCCCCACAGTCGTTTAATGGACAAAGTAAGAGCATATGGACTATCAGACTAATTGTGTGAATGGATTGAAGAGTTCCTAGATAACAGAACGCAGCATGTCATTCTCAATGGAGAGAAGTTTTCCAAAGTAAGAGTGATTTCAGGTGTGCCGCAGGGGAGTGTCATAGGACCGTTGCTATTCACAATATACATAAATGACCTTGTGGATGACATCGGAAGTTCACTGAGGCTTTTTGCAGATGATGCTGTGGTGTATCGAGAGGTTGTTACAATGGAAAATTGTACTGAAATGCACGAGGATCTGCAGCGAATTGACGCATGGTGCAGGCTCAAATGGCTCTGAGCACTGTGGGACTTAACAGCCGTGGTCATCAGTCCCCTAGAACTTAGAACTACTTAAACCTAACTAACCTAAGGACATCACACACATCCATGCCCGAGGCAGGATTCGAACCTGCGACCGTAGCAGTCGCGCGGTTCCGGACTGCGCGCCTAGAACCGCGAGACCACCGCGGCCGGCCATGGTGCAGGGAATGGCAATTGAATCTCAATGTAGACAAGTGTAATGTGCTGCGAATACATAGAAAGATAGATCCCTTATCATTTAGCTACAAAATAGCAGGTCAGCAACTATAAGCAGTTAATTCCATAAATTATCTGGGAGTACGCATTAGGAGTGATTTAAAATGGAATGATCATATGAAGTTGATCGTTGGTAAAGCCGATGCCAGACTGAGGTTCATTGGAAGAATCCTAAGGAAATGCAATCCGAAAACTAAGGAAGTAGGTTACAGTACGCTTGCTCGCCCACTGCTTGAATACTGCTCAGCAGTGTGGGATCCGTACCAGATAGGGTTGATAGAAGAGATAGAGAAGATCCAACGGAGAGCAGCGCGCTTCGTTACAGGATCACTTAGTAATCGCGAAAGCGTTACGAAGTTGATAGATAAACTCCAGTGGAAGACTCCGCTGGAGAGACGCTCAGTAGCTCGGTACGGGCTTTTGTTAAAGTTTCGAGAACATACCTTCACCGAAGAGTCAACCAGTATATTGCTCCCTCCTACGTATATCTTGCGAAGAGACCATGAGGATAAAATCAGAGAGATTAGAGCCCACACAGAAGCATACCGACAGTCATTCTTACTACGAACAATACGAGACTGGAATAGAAGGGAGAACCGATAGAGGTACTCAAGTTTCCCTCCGCCAGACACCGTCAGGTGGCTTGCGGAGTGTGGATGTAGATGTAGATGTAGATTTCATTTGTCTGCCCCCTGTTGTGCTCCATGACTACAGTAATATCGACTCACAACTGGTATCGGGCAGATCATACAAATAGGTGGGTGTAACAGTTTGTAGCGATATGAAATGTAGCGATTACACAGGGTCAGTTGTGCGTAAAGCAGATTGCAGGCTTCGTTTCATTGGTAGAATACTACGGAATAGCAGTCAGTCTAGACTGATGATTGTTTACCAGTTCTACAATATTGCCCACGTGTCTGGGATCCGTACCAAATAGGATTAACACGGGATTGAACGTACACGAAAAAGGCCAGACCGAGAGGTCAATGATGTGTCTGAACCACGGGAGTGATGGTGATGCCGAAGAAACTGAACTGGCAGACTCCTGAAGAAACAGTCAAATTGTCCGCTTGCTTCGATGAGTGGTTACGTGCTTGCCTACAATGCAGCGGGCTCGAGTTCCATTCCCGGACGGCTTGGAGATTTTATTCGCTCGTGGATAGGGTGGTCTGTTGTCCTCATCATCATTTCATCCTCACCACCGGCACGCAAGTCGCCAATGTGGCGTCGACTGAAGTAAGTCTTGTACTCGGCAGCCAAACTTCCGCTGATGGGACCTCGCGGCCAACAGTACCACACGCCCATTTCCATTTAGAGTCAAGCTATTACAAAAAAGCCTAATCAGTAAGTTTCAAGGGCCACCTTTAAGTGATCTGTCTGGGAATATAGTACGACCCCCTATGTGTCGGCCCCCTTGGATGACAAGAACAACATTAAACTAATTAAGCGCCCACAGAGGTCCTAAAAAGTCATTCCTCCCGCACTCCATACGCGGGTGGAACGGAGAAAAGCCCTAATGACTACTACAATGGAAAGTGAAGTCTGAAATGTGCTTCGCAGTAGTCTGTACGGTGTGAATGGAGATGTAGAATTACTATTGTCGTAAAGATAATTCTTTCCATGTTTGTAAGTCACATACGAAGGATGTGCTCAAATAGCACTAGGAATGGGACAATAAGCTATGTACAGCTCATGTGAGCTATATAAATGCATTATGGCCCTTTAGTTAGAGTGGGAATTCATCTTATGTACATTACATGAACCATATGCTGATGCACTGATATGGACCATGTTTTACTTTATTTTAATTTTGGACTGTGCTTCGTCGAGTACAAGAAATGAGATTTTTGAAATCCGTATTTGTAATTCTATTTTAATGTTTTCTTTTGTAGTTTCTGAAATAAAAACTATTTGTTACTCACTACGATATAAAATAAAATGACGATCACTTCCTATCGTAAACTTTCGGCATTACAGTTCTTGCTCGAACGTTTCCAGTCCTCTTAATCAGCACACGACCGTAAAAGTCCTTAGCTAACTTCCACCACGCCGCTGAGCTATGCGACGTTATTGTTATTATCCTACATAAAGGCATACTGAGGAGCTCTGGCGGTGTGATAAGTGGGCGCATATTTCTGTGGACACAGTTTAAAGGGCGCGGATTCACACCCTCTGTGGTACCTAGAGACATTTTCTGTGAGCGCTAAGCTTACGCACTAGAGAAAATAAACTTTCTGTTGGTTTTATCATTACAGATATCCTCTCAGCCTGCAGACTGATTCACGAAATTAAAACCCGGATTATTTCACGATTGGTTCTTTCTCCAAGTCGACGTGGCCCTCTGCCGACCAGTTATCACGCTATCCTGATTATTCGCCACATGAAGAATTTTTGCTTTACAATAATTTATGTATGTGCCACTTTATGTGAACTAGTGGACCAAGACGATGGCTACAGTTTCCTGCTATGTTCTCTTGTGCTAATTCAAATGCCATTATTGTAGCAGCATCTATGTGTCTACCACATAAACCAGTATGAGTTTGTCACGTGCATATACTTAGTATTCACGTAACCGTTTTGGAGAGAAATTTAGCGTAACACATGGTGGTTACCAAACTCTCAGTCCTTTCTCATAGCGCGTTGTTATTAATAAAACCTGAATCTGTGTCGTCCTCGTTACGTTTTCGTTTGATTATGTACGGGGAAGTGAAACCTTTGTTTTGCACATCTCTACTAAATACGACGGTGCCTTTGGAGATTCGTTTAATACATTTAGTTATAAGTTACACATCTTATGATTTCTTCATTCCATTTTTAACACATACTAGTACTTTCAAATTAAAGGAGACTTCATGAAGTCCAATTTTCCTAAACGATTTGTTCTGACACCCAGTATTTGTGATACATGATGAACATCGGCTAAACGTAATTCGGGTGTAAATCGAGAGCGTGAGAAGGCGTGCGGATATTATGTCCATTCATTGGAGTTGATTTTATATACTGAACTTGTCCACCACATGCCGTCGATGCCAGCAGCTTCAGTGTTGGTGGTTCAATGGACATTCTATCTTAAAATTAAAACATTATCTTAGCAACAAATTCTGAAAGAAAATATTCATATTAAGAGAAGCAAAGTCTCTGAAACCGTGACCAGTTTTAAAAGTTCTGCCTTTGCATAAGTATTTCGTCCACATCTAATTTTTTGTGTAAACCAGACTACGAACAAGTTACAGGTAGGTGGAAGAATGTACTCTAACTCCACAGGGGCACTACGATGTTTCAGATGTGGTTACGTACAGAATAGCACCCACAATCGTTATCCGGCATGCACTTCTGGTTAAGGACTAGTGAGTTATTTCTGTTGGGAGCCATGATTTTGTCTTCTGTGGATCCTTAGTGGGCCTTACTGATTACACTCTTGGTGAATAAAATTGCTTGCCGTGAAATATACAGTCCTAGTCAGATTCTGTAAAAAATATTAGTTAAATGAGCTAGAATTTCATTGTTAATCATTCACATTTAAATATTCAATACAGGTAAGATTTGTTTGTACCCGTCGCTCCAAAAATGTTCTATACTGGATTATTAAAAAAACCGTGAAATATTATGAGGGTGATTGTAACGCTTCATATGTAGTCTTCGTGTACTTGAGTACAATGCACTGAAAGTTCATACAACCGTGTGAAACTTCCAGAAAGCACGTTCTCTGGGATGTTATTCAACTCGCCCGTCGGAATGACACGAATGTCGGCTGCCTCGTCAAAGTATTGACCTTTCGTGTGAATTTCTGAACTTTGTCATTTTGTGGTAGGTTCGTAATGATAACACGAAGTCTCGTCACCCGTCACGGTTTTTTTAAAGAAAAGATTTTTCCACGATGTACATTGCAGTGAAACAGTGGCAGCCGTACATGTGTCGTGTTTATTCAAGAAAAATGAGTGCGGTACAAATTTTGCACACACTTTTCTCTTCTTGAAAACATTCCGAAGAATTTGTTGAGCATTTGACTGAGAGCTGTAACTCCTTTGCGATCTGTGACAACAACGTTGACACACGACGGCCGCGCATCCACTGCTTAGCACTATTTCCTCACATATGACTGGTCATTTACGCGTATGTTGGTTATCGCTGTTGGCTAAAGTTGACACCCTAGTTACTGCACTGATATCGGTTATAAGTCAGGAATAATATCAGTGTTGAAAGATTCTGGAGAGATAGTGTATATTCAATTTTAGCCGGATACGGTATTTAATATCAGCCAGATGTACCTGCATTTTCTACATTAATGAGAGAAATTTTCAATTTAAAGTGTACATCATTAAATGTCTTTGTAAATTTCAACTTTTAGTAAAAGAATTTTTCAAAAGTAGACTGCCCAGCGGACCGTGGAATGATGCGTGTTGGGTATTACTGGGACAAAGAACATGTGAATCGATTAGGGTACAGACTCGAAACCTTACTTATGACTGTAATGAATGTGAAATAGAGTTGCACGTGACATCAAAACAAGTTAATACGAATTATATGTGTATCAAGGAAATTTTTGGCTTGAATTCAAGACAACAAAAGATCGATGCTACAATTTAATGAAAGGTGAGTAGGTGAATTCACAAACGTAATGGAGCACCATTTTTAGGGATCACTGAAGACCGTAAAGCACGGAGAAGTCCAGAAGATCGATCAGCCAGTTCATATGAGCCGTGATGATGGCAATTTCCAGCAGTGCAGGAAATGCTGGGTCAGTTTACAGCAAAACGCGGTCTCAATTGCAGAACAATTTTGCGAAAACTTACTCCTGACACTGAAGCATATCTAGCTGAAATTGTTGCGAAGAAAGAATGCTCCTGACGCCACAGAGAATTAATGTTGGTTCAACGCTTCCATGTGAGTAGGAGATGGTCAGGTGCACAAACAATCTTCCACGCGAATATGGAGTCCCGGACAGAAAAGACGTATGGTAGCGTTTGACAGAGGCTTGATCGAGAGTGCATGGCACATTCTGAGGTCTATCTGGCACAGAGATTATCAAGTGCAACCGTTGTTACATAAATAACTGTTGTCTTCACGTTCATGGACCTTATTTGCTCCTTAACGCATCCTTAGCCGCTTAGGATTCACGACTTAGTATTAATGAAGCAGGACTTATTTATCTTCGGTGTTCTCGCATGATTCTGCGCAAATATTATGAAGTTTCTCACACTCTCCGTCTCGCAATATTGTCACTTTCTCTGTGAGTTCTGAAACAAAAACATTAAATCTGTCTCCTCTTCTCATTCTTAAAGTCTTCTTTCTTTCTCCACTAATAACCTTTGCCAATTATGGTGGAGCATTTGATCTTCCTTCAGGTGGGGTAGTGTCCAAACCATCCACCCAGGATTTGGCTTTCCTATGTATTAAACATTTTCTTACGTCTTCGTCAACTATAAGCACTCCGTCTTCAGGCCACAAGTGCCCCATCGGGACCATCCGACCGCCATGTCATCCTCAGTGGCGGATGCGGATAGGAAGGGTATATGGCCAGCACACCGCTCTCCCGCTCGTTATGATGATTTTTTATGAGCGGAGCCGCTACTATTCGGTTGAGTACACCCTGAAAAATGGCAAAAGCGCATGGTGGCACGGATGGTCACCTATCCAAGTGCCGGCCACGCCCCACAGCGCTTAATTTCGGTGATCTGACGGGAACCGGTGTAGCCACTGCGGCAAGGCCTTTGCCTCTTCGTCAACGATGGACGTGGAGGAATCGATGATAGAGACCATTGATATCACCACTTTACCGGTTCATTCCGAAGCGGTGGTCCGTACGCCACATGCTCACCGTAAAAGTAAGCCAGCAGTCTTGGTGAATACGGAAATAGTAAATTACGAGTTACAGAACAGCGAAGATCAGTCCTTTGGCTTTGTCATCTGAAGCTTAACATCTCTAGTTGCATTATTCCACCGTCTGTTCACCAACAGTACCACTGTAGACTGCGTACGATATTGTTCAGCTTCGTTGCACTTTTCTGTATCCGACAACTCACTTACTGTCTTGACGCGGAACTTTGACTGCAGTATTCAGCTATAGGTGATATACTCGTAACTATATCCCATGGACCTCTGTGGTGTCGTGGCGTAGGACTTGTGGAACGCTCTGAAACATCCTCACGCTATTCTCAAGTGCCACTAATCGCACCTTCTGTTAGAAGTTCTCAAACTCTCAGTGTAAGTACCTTCCACTTTGTTTGTTTTCTTGAGGACCTTAATTTCTTTTCCCAGGTACAAAGATCAGGCTACGTATACTGGCCAATAAATACTGTAACTGCGGAAGTGTTTGCTCTCGTGTTGCAGTAGCACATTTAAGACGCTAATTTCACATCTCGTTGTCTAGTCTCTCTCTCTCTTCTCTCTCTCTCTCTCTCTCTCTCTCTCTCTCTCTCTCTCTCACACACACACACACACACACACACACACACACACACACACACACACTGTCTGTTCCACTGATACACTTCCTCAGACGTATACCACGTTCTTTGACGAGCTTTCATGACATCTACCTGCATCAGTCTCTGCTTCGATATCTACGGACTACAGTATTTCGGGAACTAAACGGGCACACTTGTTATCCATTAATGGCTGTTAAAATGAGTAACAGCATTTCTCTATGTTACTGGTTACCAAATAAATTTTCCAGAATGGATTTTTCATTCTGCAGTGGAGTGTGCGCTGATATGAAACTTCCTGGCAAATTAAAACTTTGCACCGAAGTGGACTTGAGCCCTGGACCAAGGTCCCTGGTTCGAGTCCCGATGTGGCACACAGTTTTAGCCTGCCAGGAAAGTTCCCCAAATTCAGTGCTTGTTCCATCGGATCAAACTTGTATTTCACGTCCTCAATTTCTAGTTCGTAAGTGTCCGAAATGAAAATAGTTCCCCCTACACATAAGATAACAGCCCGAAACGAACGTAAACGGTGTACGAATAACAATTTCGCCAACTGAATCGATTTAAATCACAATACGTCACACTGACCATAACAGTTTTGACAAAAGTTATGTGTATAAAGTTGCATGGACAGTGCAAGATCGACTGGTACCTACGATACTACAGATCTCATCTCTGGTATTTCGTAGAAAACTATCCACATGCAACGAAAAGTCTCAATAAGGAATGTCCAAAAAGCAAATCTTGTAACTCAGTTATGAAACAAACACATGACTTAAGGTATCAACCACATGCAGTACAAGATTTGTGTGTGTGCGTGTGTGTGTGTGTGTGTGTGTGTGTGTGTGTGTGTGTGTGTGTGTGTGTGTGTGTGTGTGTATGTGTGTGTTTGTGTGTGTGTGTGTGTCAAAGAGAGAGGGAGACAGAGACAAAGGGAGAGTGAGTAAGAGAGAGAGAGAGAGACAGCAGAGAGAGAGAGAGAGAGAGAGAGAATTATTTCAAAGGAGACAATGCGGTGTTACAATGAGGTGATTCATGTGCAAAATGGTTCTAATAAGAACAAGCAATTTTACAGGAGTTTCGGAACCTCCCTCTATCATACCTTTCGTTTGACGGCTACAGGACGAATTAATGCTGTTCCATTTATTTGTTTTTTGTCATCAGCATTATTTTCTCAACATCTGCAATCGAGATAAATACTTATACATTTCACATAGAAAAACAGGTGACACTGCCAGGAGAATACCCTTTAGGGTTTAATAACAGAAACTATTCAGCCAGGTGAGTGCACAATACAAAGGACTAGAAAAAAATTTAATATTTGCTGAAATTTCACGTTACTCCAGTTACGCTACCCGATAATATAATACGGAATGAAATTGTGGCTGACAGCTGTGTTGGTTCCTCGGCTGATTTACTTTTGACAGCTGTAACTTTTAAAACACAAAAAGGTTTTACAGTACAAATACTAAATTTCACAAAATATGAATGAGCAGACAAGCGAAAATCAAACGATCTGGATGGATGCTCATGTTTCTATTTCAAAGCTGAGTGTAATTTATGCACGCTTGCAGAAATGTAGGCACTATGTACAGGTAAAAAGATGATATTAAACTAAATGAACTTTTATCTTTAAGCTGAATGAATAAAGATATGTGCCAGTCTTTGCAGAAATATGATTTCTTTCCCCTAATATGGAATTGATCTAAGTATGATAAAAGCCGTTCATCATCAAAATTTACTAACCATTTTCTTGTGAAACCTGTTATTAAAAGAAGTGGATGACGGTTACGCAAGATAAGTGAATGACTGTTGTCGAGAAACCAGTTAATGCTGAATACTACTTAAATTCAGTTAACATGCCCTGTAGACGCTGACTTAAGGTAAAGGTAACCACTATCATTTCATAACTATCTATCTTTACGGATACCGATAGTACGATACCAAACCCAGTTTATTCTCTTCAGAGTCTGAAACTAAAGAATTTACATTCCTTGTAATATGAGGTCGTTGATCCATTGACATTTGCACCCTTCCGTATCGAAGCATAGTGGAGCAAATACATCACGATACTTATTTGTCATTGTCTTAGACGTACAGACAGTAGCTTGTTAAAACTCGAGACACCGAAACATCGACAAGGTCACAAATAATGAAGCCAAGAATGAGTATTAACGCACTTCAGGTAGGGGAATGTACATCGATAAGTATCCTGACAGGCAGGTCTCTGAAAACCGGACAAGATACTCTGTAGCTTTTTATTCTTGCAACTAGCAATAACTAGACAGTGACTTTATATTCCTCAATAAAGGGTTACGAGGACTTACGGGAAGCACATTTACTGTAATTGTCTTTTGTCTGAATTCTGCACAAAGGAAATAGTAGTGCTTATACAGCAATCGTTTCTGATGCAAAATGGTCGCTTCTCTCGGTGTGGGAGGATAATCAAGCAGTTTTTCAACAGCGCCAAGACAATCATATTGACACCAAACAAGGGAAACGTCACCCTACACAGGACAGTACAGTAGAACAACGGAAATTATTGAAAAGTTATATAATTATAACACGTCATAGATGAAGAAATAATTGTCAATATAGATGACTTATTGAATAGAATATTTGATTTGAAAGGCTTGCGGTCAAACAAAGCAGATCGCGTAGAGAACATTCTTGTGGAATTTTTTAAATCATCGGTATTGTGACAGCTAGCCGATTTTTCACCTTGTGTAGAATCTCAGACTGGAAAAATGTCGTCGGGCTTTCGGGAGAACATGTTCCACAAAATCCCGAAGGTAGCGAGGACAGACTAGTTCGAATACATTTGCACTTTGAGCTTCATAGCTAAGGAATCCAAGAGGCTGACTAAAATCATATGCAGGTGAAATGGGAAAAAATTAAGCACGTATTGAATGGACTTCCGCTACGCTCAGTGGAAAGTAAAAGCACCAGAGATGCTACGTTTTATAGTGGTGGTTATCAATATACACTCCTGGAAATGGAAAAAAGAACACATTGACACCGGTGTGTCAGACCCACCATACTTGCTCCGGACACTGCGAGAGGGCTGTACAAGCAATGATCACACGCACGGCACAGCGGACACACCAGGAACCGCGGTGTTGGCCGTCGAATGGCGCTAGCTGCGCAGCATTTGTGCACCGTCGCCGTCAGTGTCAGCCAGTTTGCCGTGGCATACGGAGCTCCATCGCAGTCTTTAACACTAGTAGCATGCCGCGACAGCGTGGACGTGAACCGTATGTGCAGTTGACGGACTTTGAGCGAGGGCGTATAGTGGGCATGCGGGAGGCCGGGTGGACGTACCGCCGAATTGCTCAACACGTGGGGCGTGAGGTCTTCACAGTACATCGATGTTGTCGCCAGTGGTCGGCGGAAGGTGCACGTGCCCGTCGACCTGGGACCGGACCGCAGCGACGCACGGATGCACGCCAAGACCGTAGGATCCTACGCAGTGCCGTAGGGGACCGCACCGCCACTTCACAGCAAATTAGGGACACTGTTGCTCCTGGGGTATCGGCGAGGACCATTCGCAACCGTCTCCATGAAGCTGGTTTACGGTCCCGCACACTGTTAGGCCGTCTTCTGCTCACGCCCCAACATCGTGCAGCCCGCCTCCAGTGGTGTCGCGACAGGCGTGAATGGAGGGACGAATGGAGACGTGTCGTCTTCAGCGATGAGAGTCGCTTCTGCCTTGGTGCCAATGATGGTCGTATGCGTGTTTGGCGCCGTGCAGGTGAGCGCCACAATCAGGACTGCATACGACCGAGGCACACAGAGCCAACACCCGGCGTCATGGTGTAGGGAGCGATCTCCTACACTGGCCATACACCACTGGTGATCGTCGAGGGGACACTGAATAGTGCACGGTACATCCAAACCGTCATCGAACCCATCGTTCTACCATTCCTAGACCGGTAAGGGAACTTGCTGTTCCAACAGGACAATGCACGTCCGCATGTATCCCATGCCACCCAACGTGCTCTAGAAGGTGTAAGTCAACTACGGTGGCCAGCAAGATCTCCGGATCTGTCCCCCATTGAGCATGTTTGGGACTGAATGAAGCGTCGTCTCACGCGGTCTGCACGTCCAGCACGAACGCTGGTCCAACTGAGGCGCCAGGTGGAAATGGCATGGCAAGCCGTTCCACAGGACTACATCCAGCATCTCTACGATCGTCTCCATGGGAGAATAGCAGCCTGCATTGCTGCGAAAGGTGGATATACACTGTACTAGTGCCGATATTGTGCATGCTCTGTTGCCTGTGTCTATGTGCCTGTGGTTCTGTCAGTGTGATCATGTGATGTATCTGACCCCAGGAATGTGTCAATAAAGTTTCCCCTTCCTGGGACAATGAATTCGCGGTGTTCTTATTTCAATTTCCAGGAGTGTAGTTTCATAGGATGAAAGGTCATAATTGAGAAGTCTCGCTGATAACGTTGGTGTCCTCAGTAAAGCTGAAAAAAACAGGGCCTGTTGAAGGGAATGAACAATCTATTGACCAAAACATATGGATTACGAGAAAACAAAAGAAAAGCCAAGTAATTGTGAAATGAGACCAGTGAGAAACTTCATGTCACAAATGTAGTGCAGTAATTCCACTTCATTGAAACAAAGAAGGCATATTGGACAGTATGAGGAGGTTATATGAAGACTGACGGAGTAAAAGGAGGAGTGTAGCCACCGCTGCGGAGTTGAGTGTATGCACCGGGACCAGTAGTAGTTATAGATTATACACAGGATTCAGTACAGTTTTTGTTCTCATGTGCTGCTGAGAAGAGGTGAACTGTATCTGCATACTTTTACTTATTCTAAGATTTTGCAGAAATTTTAGTTCATTTGCATTGTGCGTCCTGACTTTCTAGTGTAGTGAAAACCAGAATCAGGGTAGAAGCTGTACTTAAACTACATCCAGAGACTGCTTAGGTTAATTGTTCGTTCCCTGTGGTACAGAAGAACGTAGAATAAACACTGACAGGAACAGCATCTGTCGTGTAGGACGTAGGGGGATTGTCCACTGTCAGTAAATAGGTGGAAGATATGTTGGCCACTGTCGACAGGTTTCTGTCAGCTACCGTGGATTGCGGTGATTTTGGTGCTCCAGAGGCACATATATTGGCATCGCATTCCGATTCTCTTGTCCTAGTCGGTCGCCATTTGGTTGACAGTGAATGACGAACAGTAGCGGGTCCTGAATCAATGATTGTGAGTGTGTGGGTTTTATTTTGTCAAGTTGCGCAATGCATTGATCCAACAAGTACTCTCCTCCAAGAAACAATTTCCACCTCACGCTACTACAGAAGTCAGACAGATGCTCCTAATGTAACAACAAGAACTACTTGAAAAATATTCAGCAACAAATATCTCCTGGAGTCGTCTGCTGTAAGGAAAAGACATAACAATATTCTGTATTCTTACGTTAGTAATGGAATACTTGGGTACTGGAGTATTGCTAGTTAGTGTAAGAAAAACATTAAACGAATGAAAAACATTATTTATTGCAAAAAATTCTGAGAAATCAACTAAAACTCTTTCTTATATAAAAAAAATTAATAAATTTCTGGGTTCATTTCAGAACAGTAGATTGCCTCTTATGGATAGGAATGCTATTATTTTACAAATTATGGAATGGTTCTTTTCTCCCTTTTCTTTACGAATGTTATTTACTCGGCAGAATGGCTGAGAGCCGCACCTACACAGCTTGAATAACTTTTCTAGGTACGGTCAAGGCTGTCAAGTGAGATATGTAAAGGAGTATACTGCTATGGAGGACAGATGGGGCTCACATACGCTGTAGCGCACAATACTGTGAGCTGCGATGACTGCTGCCTGCGTCGCTCGCTGCTGACAAATAGCACAACTATCTCTTTCTATCTGGATTGACCTTCGCCAATCAAACTCTCCCTAAACCATGATGAAGTCAAGGACTCCTATCCACCCCTAGTGTAACTACTGGCGTGGTACACTGGTCAGATAACTAGTCCAGCGCGATGCCACTCAATATTCGCTCACAGACATTTAACTAGTATTCTGTCCGTGTTCACACCACACAATAAGTGTGGCGGCCAACACAGTGAACAAAGCTTAATCGCGAGAGACTCAACATTGAGTATGACTTCAGTTCGCTAACGACAGAGGTGCTCTCCCAGTGAAGTACTGAGGAGAGACTTTGTTCTTCGCTCTTTGCGCACACGTACGAGCGCACTCCCTCTCGTTATGTGTTCCCGCTCCAAGAGCGGCAATTGAACAATCCCTTTTTCTGGCAAGATTGCAGGGGTACATCATTTCCTGTCTTCCCTCACTCCTCTGGTTCTTTGTGTCAGAAATATTCCACCAATCAGCGTTGCTCTTTTAAATGGGAGAATGACATTTCGTTTAGGTTGATCAATGCGAAAAATATGTAGCATCTCCGTTAGACGTATACTGTCGTCCTGTGAGAACTCCATAACTGCGCAGTTGGTCCATCAAAAAATGTGTCTTCTGGGTGCTCCCACACAGTGTAGCGGAATTTGCTTTTAAGTCAAACACAGGGGCTGTTTTCCCTTCGCTGTGGCAAAAGCTGTCTTCTCTCTGGGCGGCCGCTCTGGCCATAGTAGGTGTGTGTTGACTTACCCCTCCAAGAGACAGGCCTCCCAGCAGACTGGTTGCCTCTTTAGAATGAAAATTCCTGTGGCCGTCATGTTATATACGCCAACCTCGACATTTTTAACCTCAGTGCGTACTTGCGATTACTTATTAGATTTGCATATCGCCTGCATGAATTCATACAAAATTGACTCTACCTTATCAAGTTTGGGTTCGAATGAAGCGTCTTGATGTGCAGAATACGATTGTGAGGACAGAATATGTAAGAAATGAAGGTCAGGAGACCATTCCACCTTACATGATGAAATGGTGAAAGTGGGTACACGGCTGTCCCCTTGCACTTCAAAACAGGTTTGAGGTAGACCTATTACCCATTGCCGAAAGTACATCTGAGTTACAACTGAAGCCAACTTTCCTGAAAGGTCTACACATGTGCAAAGGGTCCGACTGGTTGCCAGAGGGAGCTCAAATTTTAGGTGGAAGACGGAGCTCCTCAGGGTAACAGCGGGAAAATTGGGAAGTAATGGCAGTGGCCATTCTCTTTGCCACAGCTTCTTGTCCGAGATATTGAGGAGGCTCTGCTGGAAGCAACTGAGCAAACTGGCTACACCGGGCTGAAAATCATATCTCAAGACGACAGGAATGAATCCTGCCGCCTGGATTCAGAGGCCATCTTCAATTCCAATGGGCTGCTGCCTGCTTTCGTGAAGACATATAGTATTGCTCATGGAGTTGCTGAGCTAGCGTTATACAGAACATTGTCCATAACAGATCACGGTCGCCTGGTTTGGAACCCAGTAGAAGACATAAACTGGAGGATCACATTATTATTCTATGGACTTGCATGTTTATTTCTCGAACTACGGTATTGGGCAAGTTCTAGGACACGCTTTAATAGGTAGAACATGCACTACATGCGGCTGCTAGGGTAACGAAGTAGGTCTGGCGTGATCACGTCGTTGTTTTAGGATAGAGAAACGTCTGCATGGGACACAGTAAGACATTATGGTTTCAAACAAGGAATAGTTAATTAAGGAAAGTAGAATTCGTCATGCCAGATGGAAGAATGAAAGTGTTAAGCGACGCTTATAAATCGTAAGCATGCCAGGTGATATTATGGATAGATATCTGGCCTAACCAGATGTTAATAATTCTGAAATTCTAGAATCCAGTTGGAGTTTTTATCACAAAGAGAGCTTGAAAACCGTCGGTGGAGGCTTTTTTAGAGCTGCAAACTAGTGAGGTCAGCATAGACAACGACTGAGGTAAAGTTGAGATGAAGATACGGGTTAAAGGAGGAACAAATATAGTCACTGGGCACTTTTATAGAGCCTGTGCCTGAGATGCAGTTGTGGCGGCGAGAGAAAACATGGAGAAGGTTTCACGTAAAGCTGCTGGTCATATTGTACTATTAGCTGTAGATTTCAACTCGTACTCAAGAATCTGAGGCAGGTACCAGAGACATGTGAAATTATTTTAAATGCTTTACCCGAAAATTCTCCCGAGCAGCAACTCAGAGGATAGACGCGTGAAGGTCACATATTAGATTGCCTGGTAACAAACAAGAGCGAAATATTCGACTCAGCCACCCGGGATTAGCCGAGCGGTCTCAGGCGGTGCAGTCATGAACTGCGCGGCTGGTCCCGGCGGAGGTTCGAGTCCTCCCTCGGGCATGGGTGTGTGTCTTTGTCCTTAGGATAATTTGGGTTAAGCAGTGTGTAAGCTTAGGGACTGATGACCTCAATAGTTAAGTCCCATAAGATTTCACACGCATTTGAACATTTATTCTAATCAGGATAGGACAGGGAATCAGTATCCATAAGGATTCAAACCAATATATTGCTGCCTCCTATATATATCTCCAGAAAAGGCCATTAATCAAATACAGAGTTTCGAGCCCATGACTAGGATTACCAATAATCTTTCTTACTGCGAAGCATTGGATACCGAAACAGGAAAGAGTGCTATGTGCCAGTGGACAGGGAGCTTTCCATCAGAGAAGATTACTTGTTGTTTGTAGATATAAACATAAATGTAGATACCCCATCGAAGTAAATGTAGTAGTGTCAAGTTTGCCAACAGTCTTGCCTCACTGTTAATATCGGTTACCGTCAGATCGCTGAAGTTAAGCGCTGTTGGGTTTGGCAAGGACGCGGATGGGTGATCGTCCAGGTCTGCCGAAAGTTGATGACAGGCACTCACCCCTCGTGAGACTAATTGAGGAGCAGCTTAATTGAGAAGTAGCGGTTCCGGTCACGAAAGCTGACAACGGTCGAGAGAGTGGTGAGCTGACTACGTACTCCTCCACATTTGCTCCCACTGACGCCTACAGGCGTGACACGGCGGTTGGTCTGTATTGGGACTTCCGAGGCTTATGCGGATGGACTTTAGTTTTAGTTTTAGTGTCAGCCATGCACTTACAAGCCACAAACTATTCATTTTAAGTTTAACATACAGTAAGTACATGAAACAGTATCCTATACAAGTATTTGACAAATTATATCTTCTCTTTCTGCTTCTGCTGTGCAAATTACAAATGCAATAGTATACCTTTCTTAATTTGAAGTAGGATATGGAAACCACTTCACGATTTTCTGATATCTGTGCCCATGGTTTTACTGCTTGGATAGCGACTTGGTTGTTAACTAACTTTTAGAAGGCATAGATAACATTTTTATTACTAGTACGCTTGCGACCGTAGGCTCTACCTAATATGTTCCAAAACTCCTCTCATAAAAGCATGATTTTTCCGGGGCTCATAATTTCATGTTCTATTGGTGACAGAAATGTACCTCAGCTGTTATGGGTTGCCCTTGGGTTACGCACTATTTATTTACACAACAGAAGTATCGTCTTACTGTTACTATCCTACAGTAATGGGTTGAAGTTTGAATATTACGAACCTCTTCCGGATTAGGCAAACTAAGCAAATTGGTCGGTTCTTCTGGAACTGGTTGTGGTCTGCGTTGCTCCTAAATGGGCTTATGGAGGCTACATTTAGTCCAGGAGTGGTTCCTGAAAAACCCTAAAAAACATGGTTTTCGGATACCAAAACCAATAGGCTGGTTCCAAGAAGACTATGCGCATTAAATGGATCTTAACGATATATTCCTAAGATCTCGATGTCAAATAACATTAAAATTTTCTTTCCATCTTTATATCTTAATCCGTTTCCGAGATACATACACTAGGTGATCAAAAGTATCCGGACACTCCTAAAAACATACGTTTCTCGTATTAGGTCTCCATATCAGCGACCTCAGTAGTCATTACACATCGTGAGAGAGCAGAATAGGACGCTCCGCGGAACTCACGATGATAGGGGATCACACGTGTCATACGTCCGTAGGCGAGATTTCCACACCCCGAAACATCCCTAGGTACACTGTTGCCGATGTGAAAGTAAAGTGGAAACGTGAAGGGACACGTACAGCACAAAAGCGTACAGGACGACCTCGTCTGTTGACTGACTGAGACCGCCGACAGTTGAAGAGGGTCGCAATGTGTGGTAGGCAGACATCTATCCATACAGGAATTTCCAACTGCATCAGGGTCCACTGTAAGTACTATGACAGTTAGGCAGGAGGTGAGAAAACTTGGATTTCATGGTCAAGCGGCTGCTCATAAGCCACACATTACGCCGGTAAATGCCACACGACGCTTCGCTTGGGGTAAGGAGCGTAAACAATGGATTGTTGAACAGAGGAAAAACGTTATGTGGAGTGACAAATCACGGTACACAATGTGGCGATCCGATGGCAGGTTGTGGGTTTGGCGAATGCACGGTGACCGTCATCTGACAGCGCGTGTAGTGCCAAAAGTAAAATTCGGTGGCGGTGGTGTTACGGTGTGGTCGTGTTTTTCATGGAGGGGGCTTGCACCCCTTGTTGTTTTGCGTGGCACTATCACAGCACAGGCCTACTTTGTTGTTTTAAGCACCTTCTTGCTTCTCGCTGATGAAAAGCAATTCGAGGATGGCGACTGCATCTGTCAACAGGATCGAGCACCTGTTCATAATTCACGGCCTGTGGTGGAGTGGTTACACGACAATAGCATCCCTTTGGTGGACTGTCCTGCACAGAGTCCTGACGTGAATCCTATAGAACACTTTTGGGATGTTTTGGAACGCCGTCTTCGTACGAGGCCTCACCGACTGATATCGATACCTCTTCTCAGCGCAGCACTCCGTGAAGAATGGGCTGCCATTCCCCAAGAATTATTCAGCACCTGACTGAACATATGCCTGTGAGAGTGGGCCACCACCATCTTGAATTCCAGCATTACCGATGGAGGGCGTCAAGATCTTTGAAGTCATTTTCAGTCAGTTGTCCGGGTACTTTTGATCACAGAGTGTAGGTTTAAAGTTATTCTTCTTGTACACGCCACATACGGCCGTAAAATCCGGTATGACGCAAAAACGTAGTTTATAAAGTGACGCAGCACTGAGAAATATTCTGTAAAGTGTTTCCCTTATCATCAGAAGCGTTCTGGGGATCGCATGCTGCTGTAGTATTGAAGCACATGTAAAAATCTTGTTCACGTAAAATACGATCTGAGGAATTAAACTAGTTTTGCATTACTTCAGTTTCACATAAGTAAACGATCAAAAATTTAACTAACTAATAAAGTCCTTTTCATATGAATGACATACCAGCTGTAGCAGGGAAAGAAGAGAACCAGCGGAAAAATGCTCCTATCGGAGCACTGAAAAGGCGAATATGCTCCTGTTGAAAGCACTGAGTGAAAAGGTGGGTAGTCATTGGGACACACACTAAAAAGAGTTCGAATATATTTGCAAGCCATGTTTTGCGGAAAGTATTTAAAGATGCTGGGAAAGGTACAATGAAGCACCTTGTAACCCATTCTCCCTTCAGAGTCTTTTAATATACAGAAGCATATTATTACAACTTCCGGTTGTTAGAAGAATTTTCCCTTGTTTTAATGTGATCTGCACTTGCTCTTTCCAAAGAGGCGGACACATTCCCACCACATTTATAAAAGAATATAATGTTACCAGTTACTTGTCCTCAACAGAAAGGGTTCTTTGCTACATTCACCTAACTTTCTATGAGTCAGCATATGAGTTGGACTTCTACGAAACCATGCTCTCACGCTGAATCAGATCACTGGCGGACTTTCCCCGACAATTGACAGCAAGTCATTACAGCCGCGAAATTGTCTCTCGGTTCGGTGAACAATGGGAAAGGGAGCTGACGTTTGAAGAAGAACAGTGAAACTGACGGCGGGTCGTGTCCCCAGAACAAAAAACAATGAGCAGCCGATTTATTTTATCTGTTACCTTAAACCATAGACCTGCTTCTGCTGTGGGCGTCCATTTAGTTTGAAGATAACGAAATCGACACACTTTTATAGGGGAGCATAATGAGACTCTTAAGCGTATTGAGAACTGCAGAAGGGGAGAAAGATTTCAAGCTTCTTTCTCTACCAGACTTATCATGGCGCACTTTGAGGCATAGTATGTCGCATCATCGAACCACCTAAGACGATTTACTAGGAAAATTTATATTTAAAGTAAGGTAACAAAAGAAGTTTAGAAAAAAATATAATTCAAAGTGAACGGAAGAAGGTGGACGAAACTGAAATGTAAAAAGAAACACTACTTAGTACGTTTATTTTTACTTACACGCAGGCAGGCCGTGGAACTAATTGTGTAATAAATTTATGAAAAGGTTATCAAATACAGTGTTCAGAAAAGTTCGATGAATTGTATATCATGATGTAGAGCGGTGTTTTTCAACCTTTCTGAATGCGCGACCCCTTTCCAAGTAAAAATTTTCTGGCCATCCCCAGAACCATAATAAAAGTATGTCAGCGATTTCAAAGGCAACGTATTTAAATTTCTTTCTATTGATTATTTACTGATCGAGAAATCAAATGCAATGTGGAAAGAGGGCGCAGTGCTCTGCGAGCAGAGATATAATTATATTCTTTGCGCGGTAGAGGCGTGGGGGTGAGGAGTGGGCGAGGGCATAATCGCGCGTTTTCGGTCACTACAATCAGTTGTCAGAGTACGCCAGGAAGTACAAACGTTATTGTTGTCTTCGCGCTTCGCTCTGAGCGAGCATAAAATGAACAAATTTTTTATTTCTCCTGCGACAGCGACCCCCTGAGCAAGGCTTTGCAACCCCCCCCAGGGGGTCGCAACCCACAGGCTGATAAACACTGGTGCAGAGAATAGAATTTCTTTATGTATTTCACACCACTGATCCTCTTAATAAAATTTTATTCATTCTACGTTTCGTACAAGAAACAAAATAAAAGTATAATGACATTATGAGTGAACCTTTTTGTCCTATCTGTGGTGTTGAGTAACAAGACCGCTTTCACCATAGACCAATAATCACTATGGTAGAAATTCTTTTCACCGTTGTTCTAACAATGAAGTATTCTCGTCAAAGAGTTCACCATGAGCATCACGAAGACGACTGCAGTTTCGCGGGAATATATGTATGTGTGACTGCAAAATGTGTTTTGTCAGCGACGGGTTGCATTGTAGCTCTTTATATGAATAGGATGCAGATGTTCTTTGAACGTTCCGGCCTTACGTTTTCCCAGACTCTTATATGGAATATTGTCAGTGGAGCTCTATACTGTTTTTTCGATTTACCTCTACAAAAAATTCAGTCGTGTTGTCGTTAGAAAGATCACTCATCTATGGACCGAAATACACACCAGCTTTTCAGATACTGGTCCTGACTAACTTCTGACGTTGCTCTGCCATTTATATCTTTCTTACAAAATTTTAAGTTAGTCTCTGTTTTGTTTCTGGTGACGGAAGCAAATCTTTTCCAGCAATCAGTTAATGTCTCCGGGTTAACGTTGTTGCGAACAGTATTTCCCGAAAATTCTGCTGTCTCCTCCTACAGTTAACAATAGTATCTGATGTAATCGAAAACCGTAATTATGATCGAAAACATCTTATAGCTCTCAAGGCATTTTCTTTATTTCAAAAAGTTTCTTTACTATTGGTATCAAACATCACTGGACTGGAAGGAAACTTGTTACTACAGATACCCAACAATGTTTTGACACTCGGCTTCGAAACGTCAGGAAAGCTTCTTCATTGATCAAAATTGTGTATCATATGTAGTAAATCCTTCAAAATATCTATGGCAGCGTAACATGTGAGTTCACTTTCAGAAGTTGTGTTACAGTCGCTGCAAGATTTTTCACTGATCTAAGACTATCCTTACAAACTTTATTCACGTTACTCATAATTTTCTTCATTACATCAGGTAAATAATTTCCGTTCGTAGTAACAATGTTCAGATCTGAGTACACAGGCAGCATATAAAGATGGCGCATGTAAAAATAGTACAGTTACAAAGTGCCCCAGTTAAGCTTCGTCATACATATTACTTACATACTTACTTACAATTTTAAATGCGTATGGCGAAGATTGTTTGGCTCCTTTTCGTGACTGTACCAGTTTTTTATATTCCAGCTCGATATTATTAATACACTATCTACTTAATGATGGTTATTGTGAACTGACATTGATTACCTGATACATTAATATTTTCCGTACGTGCATAAAATAAGCAGCATCACTTTCAAATGTGGACACTGCTTCTGTTCTTCAGTTTCAATTTGAGATGTGGACTCTCCCACGGAGATGTGAAGGACTTTTATCACTTTAACCGGGACATCAAACGTTCTCCCTTCTTCTTAAGGTTAGTGCCGTGATGCCGTCATTGAGCTCTCTTTGTTTTATCTCGTGAATCGAACTGGAAGTGCTCAGACAGATGCCTATATCTCTCTAAGGTGAATCAGTAGTCTTTGTATTAGAGCTACCAGAAACTTTTGCTGTAAGGTCCAGAAACAAAATGTTCTCCGCCTTTAGGAATAGAGCCAATTGCAGAGCATATGATATAGTTTACATCAGCTGCATTTTTCTTCGTGTAGACTTCGTTCTTAGTGGGGGGGGGGGGAACCATAGTTACTGGGCACACCTGTATGCTATCGGCACTCCAAAATGTACACGTCTTTTCATCTTCGTTCTAAGTTTGGGGTTGGGGAAACACATTGTCCAACAGCATACGCATGCATCCAGTTCTTTGCGCTGGTGTCCCATTCACTGAAACTGAAAGATATATATATATATATACACACTCCTGGAAATTGAAATAAGAACACCGTGAATTCATTGTCCCAGGAAGGGGAAACTTTATTGACACATTCCTGGGGTCAGATACATCACATGATCACACTGACAGAACCACAGGCACATAGACACAGGCAACAGAGCATGCACAATGTCGGCACTAGTACAGTGTATATCCACCTTTCGCAGCAATGCAGGCTGCTATTCTCCCATGGAAACGATCGTAGAGATGCTGGATGTAGTCCTGTGGAACGGCTTGCCATGCCATTTCCACCTGGCGCCTCAGTTGGACCAGTGTTCGTGCTGGACGTGCAGACCGCGTGAGACGACGCTTCATCCAGTCCCAAACATGCTCAATGGGGGACAGATCTGGAGATCTTGCTGGCCAGGGTAGTTGACTTACACCTTCTAGAGCACGTTGGGTGGCACAGGATACATGCGGACGTGCATTGTCCTGTTGGAACAGCAAGTTCCCTTGCCGGTCTAGGAATGGTAGAACGGTGGGTTCGATGACGGTTTGGATGTACCGCGCACTATTCAGTGTCCCCTCGACGATCACCAGTGGTGTACGGCCAGTGTAGGAGATCGCTCCCCACACCATGATGCCGGGTGTTGGCCCTGTGTGCCTCGGTCGTATGCAGTCCTGATTGTGGCGCTCACCTGCACGGCGCCAAACACGCATACGACCATCATTGGCACCAAGGCAGAAGCGACTCTAATCGCTGAAGACGACACGTCTCCATTCGTCCCTCCATTCACGCCTGTCGCGACACCACTGGAGGCGGGCTGCACGATGTTGGGGCGTGAGCGGAAGACGGCCTAACGGTGTGCGGGACCGTAGCCCAGCTTCATGGAGACGGTTGCGAATGGTCCTCGCCGATACCCCAGGAGCAACAGTGTCCCTAATTTGCTGGGAAGTGGCGGTGCGGTCCCCTACGGCACTGCGTAGGATCCTACGGTCTTGGCGTGCATCCGTGCGTCGCTGTGGTCCGGTCCCAGGTCGACGGGCACGTGCACCTTCCGCCGACCACTGGCGACAACATCGATGTACTGTGGAGACCTCACGCCCCACGTGTTGAGCAATTCGGCGGTACGTCCACCCGGCCTCCCGCATGCCCACTATACGCCCTCGCTCAAAGTCCGTCAACTGCACATACGGTTCACGTCCACGCTGTCGCGGCATGCTACCAGTGTTAAAGACTGCGATGGAGCTCCGTATGCCACGGCAAACTGGCTGACACTGACGGCGGCGGTGCACAAATGTTGCGCAGCTAGCGCCAGACTCAAAAGGCCGCGAGCGTTTCAGTTGCTTGCATGTAATTGTGTTCTATGTTATTATTCAGGTTAGGTAAAATCGTATCTTTTCGCGTACTCTTTTACGTACTTATTTCGCGTAAATAATATGGGATTTTTGTTAACATTTTAAATCATATCATCTGTAATTTCAGGTGACTTTTTTTGTTTGCGTCATCAGTTTTCTGACTGGTTTGATGTGGCCCACCACGAATTCCTCTCCTGTGCTAACCTCTTCATCTCAGAGTAGCACTTGCAACCTACGTCCTCAGTTATCAGCTGGATCTATAACAATATCTGTCTTCCTCTGCACTTTGTACCCTCTACAGTTCCCTCTACTACCATGAAGGCTATTCCGGGTTGTCATAACCCATGTCCTATCACCCTGTCCCTTCTTCTTGTCAGTGTTTATCACACATTCCTTTCCTAGCCGATTCTCTGGAGAAATCCTCATTCTTTACTTCATCAGTACACCTGATTTTCAATATTCTTCTGTAGCACCACGTCTCAAATGCTTCTATTCTCTTCGGTTCCCGTTTTCCCAGTGTCTGTGTTGCACCACCACACAATGTTACACTTCAAACGTACATTCCCAGAAATTTCTTCCTCAAATTAATACCTATGTTTGATACTAGCAGAATTATTTTTGCCAGGAATGCCCTTTTTCCAATGCCAGTGACTTACAAGCAGGTTTTCCCACTCGCGACTCTGTTATCAAGTGATTTGTAATGTCATTTCTGCTGTCGTTCTGAGGTGTTGTTCGGAATGGATGTCAAATACTCCGATTCGATATACACTACTGGCCATTAAAATTGCTACACCAAGAAGAAATGCAGATGATAAACGGGTATTCATTGGAAAAATGAATTATACTAGAACAGTCGTGTGATTACATTTTCACGCAATTTGGGTGCATAGATCCTGAGAAATCAGTACCCAGAGCAACCACCTCTGGCCGTAATAACGGCCTTGATACGCCCTGGCATTGAGTCAAACCGAGCTTGGATGGCGTGCACAGGTACAGATGCCCATGCAGCTTCACCACGATACCACAGTTAATCAAGAGTAGTGAGAGGCGTATTGTGACGACCCAGTTGCTCGGCCACCAATGACTAGACGTTTTCAATTGCTGAGAGATCTGGAGAATGTGTTGGCCAGGGCAACAGTTGAACATTTCCTGTATCCAGTAAGGCCCGTACAGAACCTGCAACATGAGTTCGTGCATTATCCTGCTGAAATGTAGAGTTTCGCAGGGATGGAATGAAGGGTAGAGCCACGGGTGGTAACACTTCTGAAACGTAACGTCCACTGTTCAAAGTGCCGTCAATGCGAACAAGAGCTGACCGAGACGTGTAACCAATGGCACCCCATACTTTCACGCCAGGTGATACGCCAGTATGGCGATGACGAATACACGCTTCCAATGTGAGTTCACCGCGATGTCGCCAAACACGGATGCGACCATCATGATGCTGTAAACAGAACCTGGATTCATCCGAAAAAATGACGTTTGGCCATTCGCGCACCCAGGTTCGTCGTTGAGTACACCATCGCCTGCGTTCCTGTCTGTGATGCAGCGTCAAGGGTAACCACAGCCATGGTCTCTGAGCTGATACTCCAAGCTTCTGCAAACGTCGTCGAACTGTTCGTGCAGATGGTTGTTGTCTTGCAAACGTCCTCATTTGTTGACTCGGGGATCGAGACGTGGCTGCACGATCCGTTACAGTCTTGCGGATAAGATGCCTGTCATCTGTACTGCTAGTGATACGAGGCTGTTGGGATCCAGTTTTTTCTTTTTTTTTCCTTTATTGAATTTAGATTCCCCCCGAAGGGGGCGGGCTGTTGGGATCCAGCACGGCGTTTCGTATTACCCTCCTGAGCCCACCAGTCCATATTATGCTGACAGTCATTGAATCTCGACCAACGCGAGCAGCGTCCGCAGCTCGTGGTCGTGCGGTAGCGTTCTCGCTTCCCACGCCCGAGTTCCCGGGTTCGATTCCCGGCGGGGTCAGGGATTTTCTCTGCCTCGTGACGACTGGGTGTTGTGGGATGTCCTTAGGTTAGTTAGGTTTAAGTAGTTCTAAATTCTAGGGGACTGATGACCATAGACGTTAAGTCCCATAGTGCTCAGAGCCATTTGAACCATTTGAACCAACGCGAGCAGCAATGTCGCCATGCAATAAAGCGCAATCGCGATAGTCTACAATCCGACCTTTATCAAAGTCGGAAACGTGATGGTACACATTTCTCCTCCTTACACGAGGCATCACAACAACGTTTCACCAGGCAACACCGGTCAACTGCTGTTTGTGTATGAGAAATCGGTTGGAAACTTTCGTCATGTCAGCACGTTGTAGGTGTCACCACAGAAGCCATCCTTGTGTGAATGCTCCGAAAAGCTAATCATTTGCATATCACAGCATCTTCTTCCTGTGAGAAACTTTATACATAAACCCTAGAAAATTATATCGGATATCTGATAATTTCGACTTCGCGAACTCTCGCCTTTCCACTGGAACTACCAATTTCCGTCCCATTCCGTCACATGTATTTACCGCCTTATTTGAATCCTTGAATGCAGCAGTTTCATGAAGAAGCGTGTTTCGCACACTTAAGTTGCATTTGGCCAGGGGTGACACTGTTTCTGCATGGCCGATTAATAGTCGAGTGTTGCAAAAGATTTAGAGCATGACAGACACCTTGCACTGAGAATTTTTGTCTGTAGAAAAAAAATGAAACAACTGAGCAGAGTAGAGCGTTAATTGCGTGTTTCGTCACGACAGCTGATTTTAGATTGTTTTTATTTTAAGTGGTTTTATTTTTACTTAGTTGGATTTTTTTTTCTTGTACCGCTAAGCACTCCGGTAAAATTTGAAGGATGCAGAAGTGAAGTTCGATTCAGTCACTGATATTTCCGGTATTTTTAAACAGTAAACAGTTATGAGAGGGCTGTAGTTGCTCTCTAACGATCTACATGCAATTTACGAAGTCTGCGGCCGGATTAAAGCTTCACAGCTGTACCGCAATGTCCGTGGTCGCCTGGCGTGGCAGGAATGTCATTGTAATTACTGGCAACACGCAGTGTCCCCACATAACAATACGAAGTCGGGATGACTGCATTCGCTTATCGAATACCCGTGTAGCATAAACTGCAACATGGTACGTACATTCGGTATCTATTTTGGCTCCCATTCGCCTAACAATGTTGGGATCTTTGTCGACAGTACCGTAAACGTGGGAATTGAAATAGTTTAGGGATACCAGTACTGATACTTCAGATTCTTTCCGTCTTGTGCATCAGCAATCTTTTCATTCAAAAGGACGCCATCGGTTGATGGCTGCTGTCCAATAGAAGTCGCTTTTTGTATGACTACGACTTTTCTAATACACGTGCATGAGCTTTGTTCTAAACCATTTTATTATAAAAGAGATTTTCAGCTGAAGTACGTAGCAGAATATGATGCTGTATTTATCACTTTGTAAATTAAGCTATTGGAATCAAACTCTGAGAAATTTCCTTATGTCAGAAAATTAAAACAGTAAACGGTCTGTTTACACCAAATTTTTTCGTCAACTTTGTTATTTTTTGTTTTGATATACAATTCGTCACCGTGAAAAAGTTTTGCAACAGTGTTCCTAAAAAGAAGTCGTCATCACACGTACACATACAAAAAGTGTTTGTGCAACTCATTAAAGGATCGACAATTTATAAACACAGTTTTCAATATGGTAAAGTGCAGCAATCAGTCATAGTTTCCGTTATAGATTTATTAGAGGAGATTCAGATTTCGGCTAGTAACTAGCCATTATCAATGCAGTTCTTCGGAGTTAGTCTTTAATGGAGTGTGACAAGAGCCTGAAAAACAGGTCTAGAAGTACTAGAGCATGGATGACAATACCGAAATATTGCATAAGTAGTTGCTAGTTAGTAGCCTAAATCTGGATCTGCCCTAATAAAACTAGAACGAAAACGACGACCGGTTACTGCTCGTTACCATTTTGAAAGTTATATCACACTCGTAGTGGGCACTCCACTTTCCTAATAGAAGGTAATTCGGTGCAATACTGTATACTTACTTACTTACCCACTGGTCATACCGGACTCAAGAGTCCATTACCGCAGCAATGTATTTTCGCCATCTATCCCTGTGTTGGGCTATTTCCTTCCATTCACCTTCAATACCTAGGCTCCTCAAATCAGCCTTTACATTGTCCTCCCATCTACACCTCGGTCTCCCCACAGGACATTTTCATTCTAGGTGCCCTACCAGTACTCTGCGCGCTGCCCTACCCTCATCTATTCGAGCTACGTCACCCGCCCATCGCAGCCTACGTGATTTAATAATACTGATTATGTCAGGGCTTGAATAGAGTCCGTGAACCTCTTCGTTATGCAGTTTTCGCCACTCTCCGCTAATGTCATCCCTTTTTGCTCCGAAAATTTTATCAAAATTTTATTTTCAAATACTCGAAACGGCTTTTCATTTTGCACAGTGAGGGACCAAGTCTCACACCCATACAGTATAACTGGTAGAATAATAGTTTTGTATATTCTAATCTTTAAATTCCTAGACAAACATCGGTGAAGAAAGTAATCTATTCAATGAGAAGTAGCACGCATTTCCCGCCCGTAATCTCTTCTTCAGTTCGGGTTCAATCCCATTTCCCGAAGTTATGTCTACGCCTAGATACTTAAATGTGTTCACTTTTTCAAACTGCGTGTCTCCAACTCTTAACATTTCCTGATCTACTGCTGTTGGCATTCAAGTAGTAACCAGGTATTTAGTTTTGTCTTCACTTATCCTTAGACCTACATCTTCACTAGCTTTGATTAACGCACTCGCATTTGCTGTTACAGATTCTTTCCTATCGCTAATTATGTTTAGATCATCTGCATACCCTAATATCTTAATTTTTCCATTTAACTCCACACCCACTGAATTATCTGCTGCCATTCGTACAATATATTCTAGGA
Source organism: Schistocerca piceifrons (assembly GCF_021461385.2). Classification (NCBI taxonomy): domain Eukaryota; kingdom Metazoa; phylum Arthropoda; class Insecta; order Orthoptera; family Acrididae; genus Schistocerca; species Schistocerca piceifrons. The sequence goes on along the minus strand of NC_060139.1, from coordinate 786,226,250 downwards.
CTAAATTAAAAAGTAGCGGAGACAGGGCATCTCCCTGCTGAAGTCCGTTCTATATTACAAATACTGTGTAATTTTAAGAATTACTTTTTGCCTCCAGCTCTGATCCTGTCGGTGCCGTAACAATGCTCTAAAGAAGCAAAGTTGTTTCTGATATGTTGGAGCTAATATCTCCCAAGCATTTGATTAGATTCCAGTTACCCCCTTCCACTTCAATGTTACGTGGCTTATCTTGGTCAACACATAACCAATAAACGTTTTCATTCCTTGCTCTGGTAGAGTCAGCCCATAGTTAATATCTCTTATTAAATTCAGTCTGACAATACCTTTTTACAGGGTTAATGTAAATCGACATCGACTTTCATACCCCGCAAGCGACCTTGTGTTGTGCAAGTGAGCGGCTAACAAGGGGAGGCCGCCAATTGTGAAATTCAGATTCGATTCATACTGCGCATAATAAAAGCTCATGGCCAGAGGTGTAATGTGGCAAAGCACCAAGATGCACTTCTCAGCCGTTGTCGAGAAAATCTACAGTTAAAAGAAACCGTTGCGGTGAAATACTCTCTACGATTAGTAATTTTCTACAGCGTGGTGGTGCAGCGGTAAGTGCTGGGTTTCATAATCCGAAGGTTGCCGGATCGAATCTCGCTTCATGCGACTTTTTTTTTTTAGTATTTGTTTTTTGTTGGCTCTGAGCACTGTGGGACTTAACATCTTGTTTTTTGTAATCATATATATATATATATATAATTCCCGGCAATCAGTTGCAACAATTATGCATATAATAAGTTGTTGAAAGTCGTTTGTCGTGGAAAAACTGGCGACTTCGAACATCATTATATTTTCCGCAAACAAAGTTGTATTTCACAAATGTTATTAATTGTCTTCATAATGTTAACCACGTATAGTTAACGGAAGACGTAGAAACGAATACGTATAGCGTAAGTCAAACGTTCGAATTAGAATAGAGACCCCACGAACACAAACTTGCTGTGGCAGGTATGAAATATAAACTCCGTTACTCGCTCGTTACACTTGAGGACAGATGTTGAATGGGCCGAAACGAGCCGCCCCATAACAGCGTAGTTGCCTGCTAACTTCGAAAGAAGGTAGATGCGGTCCCTAGCGCAACTTATAACATTCGTCGAAAATCAGTGCGGACGGGACGGCTTTGGTACACCCTGTTAAACAAACGGAAAAATGGAGGCGGTACAATTGGAGAGCGATCCGCCTTCACCAACATGCATAAGCAATTCATCAATAGTTATATATATATATATATATATATATATATATATATATATATATATATATATATATGTATGAATTGCAAAAAACTAATAATAAAAAAATATTGCATGGCGCGAGATTCGATCCGGCGACCTTCGGATTACGAACCCCAGCGCTTACCGCTGCGCTATGACGCTGTAGAAAATCGTTAGTCGTAGAGAGTATTTCACCGCAACGCTTTCTTTTAACTGTCGATTTTCTCGACAACGGCTGAGAAGTGCATCTTGGTGCTTTGCCACATTACACCTCTGGCCATGAGCTTTTATTATGCGCAGTATGAATCGAATCTGAATTTCACAATTCGCGGCCTCCCCTTGTAAGTATATTTTGTTCCAATTCGGTCGTAATTAATATTCTCCTTTCTACAGCTGATACAGTCTTCGAGTGCCTAAGCCAGGTAATCTCTTGAGTAATACTTCACTGAAAGATACAAAAATCGAAACATTACAGAATTCTAACACATAAACCCCACGTTTCGGCTTAAGTGAAGTTTGCTCTGTAAGAAACCTCGCTCCCCTAGAACAACTAGTTACCTACGTTACCGTGTCATATAACACAGAGATGATAATATTTTTCTCACGAAAACTGTGTCGAAGGCTTGAGCTGCATATGTGTGTGTGCCGCACAAAGATCTGATACCATTTACCTGATGTTAGCGCCGAATGCATTACTAACTGTACTATGCTTCGCGGATTGATGTTCCACACTCTAATGAGGATTTCATCATTATGAACTGGTGTCTCAGGTGACACTGAAGTTAATTAAATTGTCATAACCGTAACCTTCTGGGTACCTAGAAACATCAAACTACCTCTACTTTTATTTCCCCCAATTACTAAATACAGATAAGTGTTTGTCAGGTGCCAATGATGTATACGCAAAGGGGGCCAAAATATTGCCATGAGTGTCACAATTAACGGAAGATAATGATGCCCACATTGTAAACCGAAAAATGGATGAACGAAGAAACCATATTTTCTGCTTGCAATTTTAGGCTGGACAGCCGTGTTAGCGTTTGTTTACTGCCGTAAAGAGCTCGGTCAGATTTATTAGAGTCACAATATATTCGTATTGTGATATAATCTGCACGAAACGAACCACCGAAGGAGATCCAAACTAGAATACCAGACGACTTGCCTACTGATCTGTACTGGAACAATATTTCAAACACAATGTGAAGAACATCGTGCATAATGTCCTGGTACCATAGACCGAAAGTCCTAGGTCACGGAAACAAGTCTCAGTAACAGGGCATCGTATGAGATTGTTCGAAATATATAGTCTCAAATGTATCTTACGGAATTACTTTGAGAATCGACTCATGGAAATAACGTCTTACCCCCCGGAGTGAGAGATTTGAATCTTTCGGTTCAATTACGTAGAGGACGAAACAAGCGCTTTTCATTCCAACATAGTTTTATTCATTCTTGATTCAAAAATGGTTCAAATGGCTCTAAGCACTATTGGACTTAACATCTGAGGTCATCAGTCCCCTAGACTTAGAACTACTTAAACCTAATTAACCTAAGGACATCACATACATCCATGCCCGAGGCTGGATTCGAGCCTGCGACCGTAGCAGCAGCGCGGTTCCGGGCTGAAGCGCCTAGAGCCGCTTGGCAACAGCGGCCGGCTGTTCTTGATTCACTACAGATGATTATCCCTTACAGTTGACGTGAAAGCTGATGGCATTAAGACAAGCTAGAGTCGTTGAACCGTGAGATAAATAAAAAGAAACACAGACATTTGTCTAATGTCAACCCTCTCTGTAAGGATCCATGGAAATATCGAGAGTGGTGGTTTGATGTGGAACATGCTGTTGTCGTAATCTTCACTTAGGGTACACTAACACCGACAGCGTATATTACGCCTTTCGGAGACTTGTATCTCTGCTATCCAGGCATGAAACCCTATATATTCCATTTTAAATACTGTTTCTATAGCCGTCCTTTACTTTCAACATTTTACGTGTAATACACGATCTGTTTTAGCATCTAGGACAAGAAACATAAACAGTAAATAAAGCATTCTTGCAGTCAACGTTTTACAGAGATCCACCATTCGTAGATATTATTTTTTAATCATTTAAATTGTTTGTTACAAACTGAAAATTTGTCTCTAGTTCTAACCATTTAAGAGCAGGAATCGATCCAACCAACCCAATACGTAGATCCCGTTATAGCCCCGCACCTCGGTGCTGGGTATCACTACAAGATCTGTGTGTTCAAGGAGAACCACCTACATGAGGCTTTCAGATAAATACATGTACTCATCTGTTCACAACGCTAGGTGATGTGTTTCTGATGATGGTAATTTTGCATCACTTACGGCCGAGGATGCCTTCCAAAAGCAGGGGACCCGCTCAGCACACCCGGTATCAGAAGATGAGCCATTCACCGAACGTAAGGGCTTACGTGCTACATGGGAAATACGTCCGCCTTCGTCCGCTCCTAGTCGTTCTCATTCTGCTTCCGGACTTAGGAAAGTCCATGCGTCTGGGACCACCGGCTTCGCCTACACGATGTCGCCTGGGAGGACGAATGCCATCAACGATCGGTGAGAGCATCAATCACCTACGGAATTCGCTCCTGACATTTCTGTTAGCGAACTGGAGGTGCAGATACGCTGCGAACGCCACCCTCATTATACGTCTCATTCAGCGCAAGATGGCGACGCCATGCACTACATGACATGTGCCCTACTGCACGGCTGAGACCCGTTTTATTTCATTCGATATTCTTACATTGACAACATTCGAAACTCTTTCGAAGAGATTGGAGATGGTCTTCACATTATTAGGTTAGAAGGCTAGTAGCAAAGCTGTATTGAAGTTCGAAATGTGAATAACAGTGTAATTATTATTCCGTTAAGACTTGAATGCGTCACTTTCGAGGCGAGACTGGAAATCACAATAGCACGAAAAACATTATCCAGATACTTGTCAACGGGACAGGAAGGGAAACAGATAACAACGAAACTGAAATATTTAACTGTTTCTTCAAACAGTAACGGCAAGTTTGTGAAGCAGTGTTCAATCGCTGCAGCACTACATAGGTGAATGCCATAGTACTAACTACAACGCAGCTGAAGTCGGCACAAATGAACAAGGCACCAATGCCTGTTTGATTAATCTTGTACAATATTTGAGAGTAAATTTCTCCATTACTGACAATAATTTACGAACTTGTACTTGTTGTTAGCATACATTATAAATGATAAGACATGTAAATGAAACATATTGCAGATCATATCCTCAAAATCACCGGCCACGCCTCCCCTTCAATCCCCCTTCCCCCCCCCCCCCACCGCCACCACCACCACCCCTGCCAAACAATGCATGACTGTAGTTCTAGAACATGCTTTGCTTAAAGCAAGCTGCATTTAGAGCCCCGAAGAGATATCTTTATATTCCTAACGTTTGCTTTACTATTCTTAGGCTAGGTAGCTCAGATCGTCTGCGCTGGTCGTTCTGGGAGCCGAGAGACAGTAAGGAACCTCATCTGCTCCCGCCCCATGTTGAGGCCATCGGAAAATTTTTATCTGGATCTCATAGTCAGTATGTCATCAATAACGTATCTAGCACTCTGCATACAGGATGTAGAGATGTACCTAGTGGGTTCGGTCATTGTAAACTCTCGACAACGAAGCAACCTATAGGAATAAAATCAGATTTTATGGATAGAAGTGTGGTGAAGCCATTCCTTTTCACTTTGCACGTAAAGGACTATCAGATCGTATTAGTAGGAATTTCAGTTTTTTTTAGATGATCCGGTTACGTTTCAATATCTTTTATTTCAAAACTTGTACCTTGGTATTAAAACTTGGAAATGAATCCATAGTAGATTTCTGTTCGAGTCAGTAACCTTCGGACTAGTGTCAGCGGGTTCGCTATAAATTCCTCATTGGTCCCAAGTTCTCAGAAATGTTCAAATGTGTGTGAAATCTTATGGGACTTAACTGCTAAGGTCATCAGTCCGTAAGGTTACACACTACTTAAACTAAATTATCCTAAGGATAAACACACACACCCATGCCCGAGGAAGGACTCGAACCTCCGCCAGGACCAGCCGCACAGTCCATGACTGCAGCGCCTAGACCGCTCGGCTAATCCCGCGCGGCGGTCCCAAGTTCTACACTGTTTCGTTGTTATCTGTTTCTCTTCATGTCATACCTAATCTCGTTTATTTGTTTTTCGCGTTTCCAATCACTACTTTCCCCTGCAGATTACTGTTCTCTCTAGCAACATTATTATAATTCCAGAATGAGATTTTCACTCTGCAGCGGAGTGTGCGCTGATATGAAACTTCCTGGCAGATTAAAACTGTGTGCCCGACCGAGACTCGAACTCGGGACCCTTGCCTTTCGCGGGCAAGTGCTCTACCATCTGAGCTACCGAAGCACGACTCACGCCCGGTACTCACAGCTTTACTTCTGCCAGTACCTCGTCTCCTACCTTCCAAACTTTACAGAAGCTCTCCTGCGAACCTTGCAGAACTAGCACTCCTGAAAGAAAGGATATTGCGGAGACATGGCTTAGCCACAGCCTGGGGGATGTTTCCAGAATGAGATTTTCACTCTGCAGCGGAGTGTGCGCTGATATGAAACTTCCTGGCAGATTAAAACTGTGTGCCCGACCGAGACTCGAACTCGGGACCTTTGCCTTTCGCGGGCAAGTGCTCTACCATCTGAGCTACCGAAGCACGACTCACGCCCGGTACTCACAGCTTTACTTCTGCCAGTACCTCGTCTCCTACCTTCCAAACTTTACAGAAGCTCTCCTGCGAACCTTGCAGAACTAGCACTCCTGAAAGAAAGGATATTGCGGAGACATGGCTTAGCCACAGCCTGGGGGATGTTTCCAGAATGAGATTTTCACTCTGCAGCGGAGTGTGCGCTGATATGAAACTTCCTGGCAGATTAAAACTGTGTGCCCGACCGAGACTCGAACTCGGGACCTTTGCCTTTCGCGGGCAAGTGCTCTACCATCTGAGCTACCGAAGCACGACTCACGCCCGGTACTCACAGCTTTACTTCTGCCAGTACCTCGTCTCCTACCTTCCAAACTTTACAGAAGCTCTCCTGCGAACCTTGCAGAACTAGCACTCCTGAAAGAAAGGATATTGCGGAGACATGGCTTAGCCACAGCCTGGGGGATGTTTCCAGAATGAGATTTTCACTCTGCAGCGGAGTGTGCGCTGATATGAAACTTCCTGGCAGATTAAAACTGTGTGCCCGACCGAGACTCGAACTCGGGACCTTTGCCTTTCGCGGGCAAGTGCTCTACCATCTGAGCTACCGAAGCACGACTCACGCCCGGTACTCACAGCTTTACTTCTGCCAGTACCTCGTCTCCTACCTTCCAAACTTTACAGAAGCTCTCCTGCGAACCTTGCAGAACTAGCACTCCTGAAAGAAAGGATATTGCGGAGACATGGCTTAGCCACAGCCTGGGGGATGTTTCCAGAATGAGATTTTCACTCTGCAGCGGAGTGTGCGCTGATATGAAACTTCCTGGCAGATTAAAACTGTGTGCCCGACCGAGACTCGAACTCGGGACCTTTGCCTTTCGCGGGCAAGTGCTCTACCATCTGAGCTACCGAAGCACGACTCACGCCCGGTACTCACAGCTTTACTTCTGCCAGTACCTCGTCTCCTACCTTCCAAACTTTACAGAAGCTCTCCTGCGAACCTTGCAGAACTAGCACTCCTGAAAGAAAGGATATTGCGGAGACATGGCTTAGCCACAGCCTGGGGGATGTTTCCAGAATGAGATTTTCACTCTGCAGCGGAGTGTGCGCTGATATGAAACTTCCTGGCAGATTAAAACTGTGTGCCCGACCGAGACTCGAACTCGGGACCTTTGCCTTTCGCGGGCAAGTGCTCTACCATCTGAGCTACCGAAGCACGACTCACGCCCGGTACTCACAGCTTTACTTCTGCCAGTACCTCGTCTCCTACCTTCCAAACTTTACAGAAGCTCTCCTGCGAACCTTGCAGAACTAGCACTCCTGAAAGAAAGGATATTGCGGAGACATGGCTTAGCCACAGCCTGGGGGATGTTTCCAGAATGAGATTTTCACTCTGCAGCGGAGTGTGCGCTGATATGAAACTTCCTGGCAGATTAAAACTGTGTGCCCGACCGAGACTCGAACTCGGGACCTTTGCCTTTCGCGGGCAAGTGCTCTACCATCTGAGCTACCGAAGCACGACTCACGCCCGGTACTCACAGCTTTACTTCTGCCAGTACCTCGTCTCCTACCTTCCAAACTTTACAGAAGCTCTCCTGCGAACCTTGCAGAACTAGCACTCCTGAAAGAAAGGATATTGCGGAGACATGGCTTAGCCACAGCCTGGGGGATGTTTCCAGAATGAGATTTTCACTCTGCAGCGGAGTGTGCGCTGATATGAAACTTCCTGGCAGATTAAAACTGTGTGCCCGACCGAGACTCGAACTCGGGACCTTTGCCTTTCGCGGGCAAGTGCTCTACCATCTGAGCTACCGAAGCACGACTCACGCCCGGTACTCACAGCTTTACTTCTGCCAGTACCTCGTCTCCTACCTTCCAAACTTTACAGAAGCTCTCCTGCGAACCTTGCAGAACTAGCACTCCTGAAAGAAAGGATATTGCGGAGACATGGCTTAGCCACAGCCTGGGGGATGTTTCCAGAATGAGATTTTCACTCTGCAGCGGAGTGTGCGCTGATATGAAACTTCCTGGCAGATTAAAACTGTGTGCCCGACCGAGACTCGAACTCGGGACCTTTGCCTTTCGCGGGCAAGTGCTCTACCATCTGAGCTACCGAAGCACGACTCACGCCCGGTACTCACAGCTTTACTTCTGCCAGTACCTCGTCTCCTACCTTCCAAACTTTACAGAAGCTCTCCTGCGAACCTTGCAGAACTAGCACTCCTGAAAGAAAGGATATTGCGGAGACATGGCTTAGCCACAGCCTGGGGGATGTTTCCAGAATGAGATTTTCACTCTGCAGCGGAGTGTGCGCTGATATGAAACTTCCTGGCAGATTAAAACTGTGTGCCCGACCGAGACTCGAACTCGGGACCTTTGCCTTTCGCGGGCAAGTGCTCTACCATCTGAGCTACCGAAGCACGACTCACGCCCGGTACTCACAGCTTTACTTCTGCCAGTACCTCGTCTCCTACCTTCCAAACTTTACAGAAGCTCTCCTGCGAACCTTGCAGAACTAGCACTCCTGAAAGAAAGGATATTGCGGAGACATGGCTTAGCCACAGCCTGGGGGATGTTTCCAGAATGAGATTTTCACTCTGCAGCGGAGTGTGCGCTGATATGAAACTTCCTGGCAGATTAAAACTGTGTGCCCGACCGAGACTCGAACTCGGGAACTTTGCCTTTCGCGGGCAAGTGCTCTACCATCTGAGCTACCGAAGCACGACTCACGCCCGGTACTCACAGCTTTACTTCTGCCAGTACCTCGTCTCCTACCTTCCAAACTTTACAGAAGCTCTCCTGCGAACCTTGCAGAACTAGCACTCCTGAAAGAAAGGATATTGCGGAGACATGGCTTAGCCACAGCCTGGGGGATGTTTCCAGAATGAGATTTTCACTCTGCAGCGGAGTGTGCGCTGATATGAAACTTCCTGGCAGATTAAAACTGTGTGCCCGACCGAGACTCGAACTCGGGACCTTTGCCTTTCGCGGGCAAGTGCTCTACCATCTGAGCTACCTAAGCACGACTCACGCCCGGTACTCACAGCTTTACTTCTGCCAGTACCTCGTCTCCTACCTTCCAAACTTTACAGAAGCTCTCCTGCGAACCTTGCAGAACTAGCACTCCTGAAAGAAAGGATATTGCGGAGACATGGCTTAGCCACAGCCTGGGGGATGTTTCCAGAATGAGATTTTCACTCTGCAGCGGAGTGTGCGCTGATATGAAACTTCCTGGCAGATTAAAACTGTGTGCCCGACCGAGACTCGAACTCGGGACCTTTGCCTTTCGCGGGCAAGTGCTCTACCATCTGAGCTACCGAAGCACGACTCACGCCCGGTACTCACAGCTTTACTTCTGCCAGTACCTCGTCTCCTACCTTCCAAACTTTACAGAAGCTCTCCTGCGAACCTTGCAGAACTAGCACTCCTGAAAGAAAGGATATTGCGGAGACATGGCTTAGCCACAGCCTGGGGGATGTTTCCAGAATGAGATTTTCACTCTGCAGCGGAGTGTGCGCTGATATGAAACTTCCTGGCAGATTAAAACTGTGTGCCCGACCGAGACTCGAACTCGGGACCTTTGCCTTTCGCGGGCAAGTGCTCTACCATCTGAGCTACCGAAGCACGACTCACGCCCGGTACTCACAGCTTTACTTCTGCCAGTACCTCGTCTCCTACCTTCCAAACTTTACAGAAGCTCTCCTGCGAACCTTGCAGAACTAGCACTCCTGAAAGAAAGGATATTGCGGAGACATGGCTTAGCCACAGCCTGGGGGATGTTTCCAGAATGAGATTTTCACTCTGCAGCGGAGTGTGCGCTGATATGAAACTTCCTGGCAGATTAAAACTGTGTGCCCGACCGAGACTCGAACTCGGGAACTTTGCCTTTCGCGGGCAAGTGCTCTACCATCTGAGCTACCGAAGCACGACTCACGCCCGGTACTCACAGCTTTACTTCTGCCAGTACCTCGTCTCCTACCTTCCAAACTTTACAGAAGCTCTCCTGCGAACCTTGCAGAACTAGCACTCCTGAAAGAAAGGATATTGCGGAGACATGGCTTAGCCACAGCCTGGGGGATGTTTCCAGAATGAGATTTTCACTCTGCAGCGGAGTGTGCGCTGATATGAAACTTCCTGGCAGATTAAAACTGTGTGCCCGACCGAGACTCGAACTCGGGACCTTTGCCTTTCGCGGGCAAGTGCTCTACCATCTGAGCTACCTAAGCACGACTCACGCCCGGTACTCACAGCTTTACTTCTGCCAGTACCTCGTCTCCTACCTTCCAAACTTTACAGAAGCTCTCCTGCGAACCTTGCAGAACTAGCACTCCTGAAAGAAAGGATATTGCGGAGACATGGCTTAGCCACAGCCTGGGGGATGTTTCCAGAATGAGATTTTCACTCTGCAGCGGAGTGTGCGCTGATATGAAACTTCCTGGCAGATTAAAACTGTGTGCCCGACCGAGACTCGAACTCGGGACCTTTGCCTTTCGCGGGCAAGTGCTCTACCATCTGAGCTACCGAAGCACGACTCACGCCCGGTACTCACAGCTTTACTTCTGCCAGTACCTCGTCTCCTACCTTCCAAACTTTACAGAAGCTCTCCTGCGAACCTTGCAGAACTAGCACTCCTGAAAGAAAGGATATTGCGGAGACATGGCTTAGCCACAGCCTGGGGGATGTTTCCAGAATGAGATTTTCACTCTGCAGCGGAGTGTGCGCTGATATGAAACTTCCTGGCAGATTAAAACTGTGTGCCCGACCGAGACTCGAACTCGGGACCTTTGCCTTTCGCGGGCAAGTGCTCTACCATCTGAGCTACCGAAGCACGACTCACGCCCGCTACTCACAGCTTTACTTCTGCCAGTACCTCGTCTCCTACCTTCCAAACTTTACAGAAGCTCTCCTGCGAAGGTAGGAGACCAGGTACTGGCAGAAGTAAAGCTGTGAGTACCGGGCGTGAGTCGTGCTTCGGTAGCTCAGATGGTAGAGCACTTGCCCGCGAAAGGCAAAGGTCCCGAGTTCGAGTCTCGGTCGGGCACACAGTTTTAATCTGCCAGGAAGTTTCATATCAGCGCACACTCCGCTGCAGAGTGAAAATCTCATTCTGGAAACATCCCCCAGGCTGTGGCTAAGCCATGTCTCCGCAATATCCTTTCTTTCAGGAGTGCTAGTTCTGCAAGGTTCGCAGGAGAGCTTCTGTAAAGTTTGGAAGGTAGGAGACGAGGTACTGGCAGAAGTAAAGCTGTGAGTACCGGGCGTGAGTCGTGCTTCGGTAGCTCAGATGGTAGAGCACTTGCCCGCGAAAGGCAAAGGTCCCGAGTTCGAGTCTCGGTCGGGCACACAGTTTTAATCTGCCAGGAAGTTTCATATCAGCGCACACTCCGCTGCAGAGTGAAAATCTCATTCTGGAAACATCCCCCAGGCTGTGGCTAAGCCATGTCTCCGCAATATCCTTTCTTTCAGGAGTGCTAGTTCTGCAAGGTTCGCAGGAGAGCTTCTGTAAAGTTTGGAAGGTAGGAGACGAGGTACTGGCAGAAGTAAAGCTGTGAATACCGGGCGTGAGTCGTGCTTCGGTAGCTCAGATGGTAGAGCACTTGCCCGCGAAAGGCAAAGGTCCCGAGTTCGAGTCTCGGTCGGGCACACAGTTTTAATCTGCCAGGAAGTTTCATATCAGCGCACACTCCGCTGCAGAGTGAAAATCTCATTCTGGAAACATCCCCCAGGCTGTGGCTAAGCCATGTCTCCGCAATATCCTTTCTTTCAGGAGTGCTACTTCTGCAAGGTTCGCAGGAGAGCTTCTGTAAAGTTTGGAAGGTAGGAGACGAGGTACTGGCAGAAGTAAAGCTGTGAGTACCGGGCGTGAGTCGTGCTTCGGTAGCTCAGATGGTAGAGCACTTGCCCGCGAAAGGCAAAGGTCCCGAGTTCGAGTCTCGGTCGGGCACACAGTTTTAATCTGCCAGGAAGTTTCATATCAGCGCACACTCCGCTGCAGAGTGAAAATCTCATTCTGGAAACATCCCCCAGGCTGTGGCTAAGCCATGTCTCCGCAATATCCTTTCTTTCAGGAGTGCTAGTTCTGCAAGGTTCGCAGGAGAGCTTCTGTAAAGTTTGGAAGGTAGGAGACGAGGTACTGGCAGAAGTAAAGCTGTGAGTACCGGGCGTGAGTCGTGCTTCGGTAGCTCAGATGGTAGAGCACTTGCCCGCGAAAGGCAAAGGTCCCGAGTTCGAGTCTCGGTCGGGCACACAGTTTTAATCTGCCAGGAAGTTTCATATCAGCGCACACTCCGCTGCAGAGTGAAAATCTCATTCTGGAAACATCCCCCAGGCTGTGGCTAAGCCATGTCTCCGCAATATCCTTTCTTTCAGGAGTGCTAGTTCTGCAAGGTTCGCAGGAGAGCTTCTGTAAAGTTTGGAAGGTAGGAGACGAGGTACTGGCAGAAGTAAAGCTGTGAGTACCGGGCGTGAGTCGTGCTTCGGTAGCTCAGATGGTAGAGCACTTGCCCGCGAAAGGCAAAGGTCCCGAGTTCGAGTCTCGGTCGGGCACACAGTTTTAATCTGCCAGGAAGTTTCATTATTATAATTATTTATTTATAATATGCTCGTTTATGTCGTAATATTACGTGTTTGAAATTTAACTTAAAATGTCTGTAGAATCTTAGATTCACAGAGATAATACAACTCATAGAGTTATATGAGATATATTTCTTTCCAAATTGAAAATGGTAATGTATCAAGATTATATAATATATTGGACTGTGACATTTATGTTCACACACGCAGATCTTTATCCTGAGTTATTATTCTAAATCAGCTAGCCTTGTAGCATACGTATGGGTTTTTCAGGGTAGTCGACTAATAGACACACATCTGAGAACTGTGTGAACAACAAAAGTTTCAAAAATTTATCGTGAATTTTTTAACTAAGTCTGATTTAATGACGGGCTATCGTTCTCATTTGTTAGTTATTTGCTTCCTGTGCGCGTCTCTCTCTTTCGTTAAAATACTGCAGGCTAAAAGCATTTGGTCTCCTCCATTACACGTGAACAGTTGGTCATCATTTAATTTGAACAGTTTCCGTTTTCCATGGCGTTTTCAGATGCCATAAAGTACGGTAATAGTGGTAACTTAAGCGTTAACCGTTGTCGGGTCGTAGGTAAAATAAGGTTTTTTCCCTTGTTTTTACTTTGTTGCCATTCAGTCTCCAATTTCTTTCTACACTCTTCTGTTGGTTTTCGCTTCATTGAGGAAGAAGTAGGACCAGATGACCAGCCACTGCGAGTATATCGTTCATCTGTTCGCGCAATCATTTGTAAACCAAGGAGGGAACGTCGCAACTGACGGTTTCTTACATCCCTTCAGCTTACCAAGAAACGTCAACAGAAGAAAGGTCGTTAGTAGAAACAGTAAACAAAATAGGTCAACAAATCATAGTCTGCGTGAAGAAATCTGACTTACATTACACAATTATCTTAAAAAAGGCGGGTAAGCCAGCGTGATGAATCTTAAGTATTCAATTAAGATTGCTTACAGGCGATGCTTAGGTCTATGTCTTTTATGACGTTCCAAACGTGGTAAATGCATGAACCATCTACAATCAAAGAACCTGAAATAATCTGAAGGGAAGACGTTCGTTCTTTGCACATAACACGAATTCGCAATTGCTCATAAGGACTAACATCGGCTGTAGAAAAGAATGACGACAGTGGAAATGTGTGCCGGACTGGGCCTCGAACCCGGATTTCCCGCTTATCGCGGGCGGTCGCCTTACCCCTTTTTCTGATCTCATTTTGTTCGTTATTGTTCGTTGGATTTGTTCGGGGCGGACGTCCTGTTCAAATTCATCGCTGATCCACTCACTCAGTTTTTTTTTTGTTTTTTTTATTAGAAGGCAGCTAACCCTCTGACCGAACTTGCTGAGCTATCGTGCTGGCAGGCAATTTGGCTATCCGTGCACGACGCACGACTAGACCCAAACTTCTATACGTCGTCAACCCTGCTTCAACGACCTCTACTTGTACATCCATTAACTATATTCCCGTACAGGTAAGACGCTGTACTTGAAAGTCGCGTGTCCCGCAGATAAATATGATATTGCAATAAATGTGTTGCTCTAGGATGCAAAGTTCCTTTGGACGTACATGCATCTCCATGGGAACCTTGCATCGTAATCAGAATAACACAAAAATTGCAATATCGTGTTCGTTCTGTAGTTGGTAAAAGGAATTCACGAACAGGAAACAACAAAGCGTGAAACGGATGGAAGAAAGCTAATCGAAAGAAGAAGCGGCAGTAGCAGCTCACAAATTTAAAAAAAGAGCGAAAAACGTGCCACATTGTAAGGAAACAAGAACAACGAAATAGGAGAGAAATGCTAAGAAATGGCCGCCTGCAGAAAACGTTACGAAAAGTACCAATGTTAAAAATTTAAGTCCAGTGTTTCAAAACAAACAAGCGAAGCAAATAAAGGAATGTTAGGAACCTCAGAAATTCGTCACATTTCTAGGTAGATGAGTGAAAATATATTGGTTTAATTTTGATCATGTCGTCGACATGTAATGCATGTGTCATTAGACGCCAAATTATCCCTTCCCATTGTTCTGTGATGTCATATTTTTCTCTGTTCTGGTGGAGACACTTTTAACTGCACTAACAGAGCGACAAACAAGACTATGTTCCTCGTAATGTCTCTCATAACAGACATGGTGCAATATGACCATTGACGTTCAGGCAGGCTTCGGAAGTGCCGGATACGTGCAACAATATAACATCGCATGTCATTTGCTACTTGAGCCTGCGTTACTGCCATAATAACATTAAACACGGCAACGCTGTGTTTATAAGCCATACATCACTATTGATCTGCGCTGTTCAAATATTCCGAGTAATTGGCGCGTGGCTGGTACATGGGGACCGATTGACTTGGCTAATATTTGTTAGGTAGCTTTCGCGTAGGGCATGTTTGGTGCAGTAATTTGTCCTCCGTGACTACCAAGGTTCTCAGCGAACTCAAATCGGTTTTGCTGATAATAATTGTAATCATTATTTGTATGTGCGTCAAAGAGATAGAAAGAGAGAGAGAGAGAGAGAGAGAGAGAGAGAGAGAGAGAGACTGTGTACCTGTGAGCGCAAACAACAGTAGTCACACATCTGCGGATGCGTGTGTCCCAGTATGATGCGCATGTTGCCTTTGCTGCGGGTGAATAAATGTCGAAACGCATATCATCGCATAATTATATACGATTCAGATAATGTTTTCTGTTCTTTGTTTAGAGCTAAACATTTAGAAAAGACACGATGTAAATAACTCCCTCGATCTTATGTTTCTGGAGTAGTTGGATGCCGTCCTCTGCCTCAGTTTGTACTGTACTAATCACTCCATCAATATGTAAATCTTCCACTGAACAACCACAATCATCAACTATCATAATCATCTATATCACCTTCATGCCCCTAATTCTTTCTCTAGCGTCAAGCTAAACTTTTCTACTAGGTGTCACATAACGCATGCAATGGATCTCTGTTTGGAGGACTTAGGAAAATCTCTATTAGAGCTAGGGTTGACCCAGCCTAGGAGGACTTTTCTGCAAACAAAGTTACGGGAAAATTAACATTCCTGCGTAATTTGTAAAATTATTCGGGAAAGTGACAACGAAAGAAGAATATAAAACGAGACTGAGGATCTGACTTACGACGCTAAATTTGGCTTTAGGAAAGTTAAAGACATCAAACACGCAGGTTTGACGTTACGGATAACAAACAACTGACCCAGAAATATAAAGACAATTTCAAAAGATTTTTACGTATATAAAGAAGTTGCCCTTTATATACGTGTGAAATTCTCATAAAACCAAGCACACGTTCTACGGAAAGGCGGAACTTAGAGGGACCAGTAAGGATGTAAGAAAAAGATATTGCTGTTCCGATTAAAATGTAATCTTTTACCGGTGCTGTATATCAAAGAAGTAAACATGAAAATAAAAGAGTAAATCTTGCATTAAACTTCGTGGTGAAAGGATATCAATGACAAGATTCGTTGATGATTTCCTTATCCTCACTGAAACTGAGGAAGATTAACCGGATTAATTGTAAGCAATGAACAGAGTGAGTACAAATGACACATATAAAACAATTAACCAAGATTAAATAAAGTAATGAAGAGCATCAGACTTGAGTGTAGACAAAAGAATTTAGGGACCACGTAGCAGAACTGAGTAATTTCTGGTACCTTGGAGCCAAAATAATGCATGCCGGGAAGCAATGAGAACATACACTCTATCGCTTGGGCCTTGTCCCGCAGTTACGCAGGATCAGCCATCGTTTATAGGGTTTGGCCTGTTAATGTTTAAGGGGTGGCCGGACGCCCTCCCCGCCGCCACCCCATACTCCCTGGGACGGAATTAGTGTACCCCCAACTGTCTGCGGCGAGTGTAAGCTATGGAATAGTGATAAAGTGTTCAGATGTCTGCGAGCAGTGTAGCTGATGCGGAACATGCGGAACAGCCCGGTATTCACCTAGGGGGATGTGGAAAACCGCCTAAAAACCACATCCAGGCTGACCGGCAGATCGGCCATCGTCATTAATCCGCTGGGCGGATTCGATCTGGGGCGGCGCGCCTGCCCGATTCCAGGAAGCAGCGTGTTAGCGCTCTCGGCTACCCTGGTGGGTCAAGGAGAACGTACACTGAAGAGCCAAAAAAACTGGTACACTGCCTAATATCAAGCAGATCCCCCGCAAGCACCCACAAGTGCCGCAACACGACATGTCATGGACTCGAGTAATGTCTGGACGGGTCTGACACTATGGATTCTGCAGGACTTCCCATAAATCTTTAAGAGTACGAGGGGCTGAAGATCTCTTCTGAACAGCGCGTTGCAAGGCATCCTAAATATGATCAATGAGGTTCAGGTCTGGGGAGACTGGCGGCCAGCGGAATGTTTAAACTGAAGAGAATGTTCCTATAGAGGCGTTGCCGACCGCAGGACCGTATTCTGCCTGTTTACATATCTATTACATTGAACACACATGCCTATTCCAGTTCCTTTGGCGCTTCAGTGCAGAAAGCAGGTAAAGACTGAATTACTCGCCATAAGGAGACTATTGATATCAAATATGGGAACATGTGTCAGAAATTTCTCAAAATACACGTGTAAAAGCAGTGTTGTATGGTCTGGATCATGGACTGTAGGGAACGCCGAACTGCAGAGTATGGAGGCGTTGCAGAAGAACGCTGAAATTTAAGAGGACTGATAAGAAACGCGGAGTTTCACCACAGAATCAGTGATCAGAAAAGTGTAGGAAAGTTCCTATAGAGCAGGTTTAGGATGATAGGAGATATGACAAGGCATCAGAAAATCCACGGTGCGAGAGGGAATCTTTAATGGCAAAACGTGTAAGCGAAGCCATTGCTTGGAGTGTATATACACTATGTGATCAAAAATATCCGGAAACCTGGCTGAAAATGACTTACATGTTCGTGGCGCCCTCCATCGGCAATGCTGGAATTCAGTACGGTGTTGGCCCACTCTTAGCCTTGATGACAGCTTCCACTCTCGCAAGCATACGTTCAGTCAGGTGCTGGAAAGTTTCTTGGGGAATGGCAGCCCATTCTTCACGGAGTGCTGCACTGAGAAGAGGTATCGATGTAGGTCGGTGTGGCTTGGCTCGAAGTCGGCGTTCGAAATATTCGATAGGTGTTCTGTAGGATACAGTTCTGGACTCTGTGCAGGCCAGTCCATTACAGGGATGTTATTGTCGTGTAACCCCATCACCATAGCTCGGGCGTAATGAACAGGTGCTCGATCTTGTTGAAAGATGCAATCGCCATCCCCGAATTGCCCTTCAACAGTGGGAAGCAAGAAGGTGCTTAAAGCATCAATGTAGGCCTGTGCTGTGATAGTGCCACACTAAACAACAAGCCCCCTCCTGACCACACCATAACACCATCACCTCAGAATTTTAATGTTGGTACTGCACACGCTGGCAGATGACGTTTAACGGGCATTCGCCATACCCACAACCTGCCATCTGATCGCCCCATTGTGTACCATGATTAGCCGGCTAGTGTGGGCGTGCGGTTCTAGGCGCTATAGTCTGGAACCGCGTGACCGCTACGGTCGCAGGTTCGAATCCTGCCTCGGGCATGGATGTGTGTGTTGTCCTTAGGTTAGTTAGGTTTAAGTAGTTCTAAGTTCTAGGGGACTGATGACCACAGATATTAAGTCCCATAGTGCTCAGAGCCATTTGAACCATTTTTGTACCATGATTCGTCACTCCACATAACGTTTTTCCACTCTTCCGTCGTCCAATGTTTACTATCCTTACACCAAGTGAGGCGTCGTTTGCCATTTACTGGCGTGTTGTGTGGCTTATGAGGAGCCGCTCGAGCGTAAAATCCAAGTTTTTTCACCTCCCCCTTAACTGTCATAGTACTTGCATTGGACCCTGATGCAGTTTGGAGTTCCTGTGTGATGGTCTGGATACATGTCTGCCTATTACACATTACGATCCCCTCCAATTGTCTCTGTCAGTCAACAGACGAGGTCGGCCTGTACGCTTTTGTGCTCTCGGCCTTCGTGGCCCTCGACGTTTCCATTTCACTATCACATAGGAAACAGTGCACCTAGGGATGTTTAGGAAATGTCGCGTACAGGCTTATGACACAAGTGACACCAAATAACCTGATATGTTCGAAGTCCGTGAGTTTGGCGGTGCGCCCCATTCTGCTTTCTCACGATGTCTGATGACTACTGATGTCGCTGATATGGAGGACCTGACTGTAAGTGACAGCACAATACACCTAATATGAGAAACGTATGTATCTGGGGGTGGCTGGATAATTTTGATCGCATAGTGTAATTACTGACGACGACAGGTGTACAAGGGACAAAACTATGGGAACACCGCGAGAGATGCGTGCCTGAGAGTAAATACAGAAGCTAGGGAAGCCTGCAGGTGGCGCTGTTTTATCTGAACACGAACTGCACCTGTGCGATACTATCAATGCCTTGCAAGTGTCAGTTTTGGTTAGAATCGTGTTTTGAGTAGTTGTGAGTGCATTATGTCGGAGTTTCCTCAACTAAAGCAGCCAAAGTCCTCGATATTCCAAGGGACTTCGTGTCGAAGATATTTACCACCTACAGGACAAGAGGAGAAACGTCGTCCTCTAAGTCACAACGCGGACGAAAGTGTTGATTGTGGGATCGTGACAGACAGAGGTCTATGACGGAGAGCAAGGTGACGGCAGCTGGAAAAGTGACTTCAAAACTGAATGTCGTACTCGCGAGTTCCATTATACCAAGAAAACACGAAGGGACCCCCATAATCTGAGAACTGTAGGACGAGCTGCCACTCCAGAATCACAAATAAGTGGTCCAAATTGTTTTTCTATCAAAGGTGAGTTTTCCAGACGAGCATGATGCGTTGGCGATAGGATGTTTCCTCACAGGTTCACTAGCAAACATCTTCGTCAATCACCTTCAAGAAAAGTTTTTCACAGAACAGTAAATGTGGTGTCACCGCCAGACACCACACTTGCTAGATGGTGGCCTTTAAATCGGCCGCGGTCCGTTAGTATACATCGGACCCGCGTGTCGCCACTATCAGTGATTGAAGACCGAGAGCCGCCACACGGCAGGTCTAGTCTAGAGAGACACCCTAGCACTCGCCCTAGTTGTACAGCCGACTTTGCTAGCAATGGCTCACTGTCTACATACGCTCTCATTTGCAGAGACGACAGTTTAGCATAGCCTTCAGCTACGTCATTTGTTACGACCTAACAAGGCGCCCTATTCAGTTACTATAATTACTATCTTCAAGAATGTATTCTGAACAGATAATATTGTGAATCATGCACCGTCAAGAACGACGTTCATCATTAATGGATTAAAGTTAAGTATCAAACAAATTGCGTCCGCTTTCTGAATTCTCATTCCTTGTCATGTTCCAGACCTCACGTCAGTATAGTTCTTCCCTCCTCACGCCAGCCTGCGAGAGCTAAAACGCGTGCATTTCGGCCTCCACTCGTAACGCGGTGTTGGCTCTTCTGCTAACACAAAAGTAAAAATTAACTCATTTGATCCTGTATTATTATCGATGCGTTGATGATTTATTGCTACTATATAAAGATGACGACGACAGTTTAATGAAAGTCTTGGAGGATTTGAATAGCACACAACTCAAGATGTAGTTCATGTAGGGAAAGGATAGAAAGCAGCAAAATTAATTTTTATAGATGTTACACTAATGAACAGCAGTGGGAATCATAGGTTCATCTACAGAAAGCCTACGACTACGGATGCGAATAACCCATTACGCTATGCCCACTATAATAGATTTAAAACTTCCTTCCTTTACAGTTTGGTCAACAGATTAACGGAAATGCCCTTAGACATATCTATATTCCAAAAAACATGACGATTACAAGTAATAATTGTAGATGTTTAGTCAACTGCACTCCTTGTATTTCTTCTCGTCTATCTAATTCTCATTTTGTGTAGTTATTAACATACTAGGGTTTGACATAACGTACCAGAGTACATCTTCCCCTTGCAACAAATATATGTGTAGACTATACATATGCATCAGATACATTCGTTCAGTCTCTTCACTCTTGTAGTTTTTATGCTGTTTGGTATTTACCTCTTTCCTATCTCCATTATTCGCGAGTTAATTCTACGTGAATTCCTGCTGGTATAGGGTCATAACACTCATCCGTATGAACTTTACCTAAGCTAATTAACATTAATGCATCTGCTATCATCATTGGCCTTTTGTATTTGACCTTATTGCTGCTGCTACTTCTCACATAGTATTTCCCTCCATCTATTGGGCATCAATCGTGGTTTGTAATGATATGTACACAACTGCTACCATTTCCCTACAATAACAAAGGTTTTCTGCTTCATTCTTTTTGACATTGCCTACATTGCAGGGAACTTGGATCTAGTTCTCTTTCGCCAGATTCCACTGCATCATGCCACAGTTGACCCACTAGTTACTGATATTTTTGTATTCCACTCTGGTAAAGCATAGCAAAATTTCTTACATTTTAATGGTATTCTTTATTTAAGTTTTACTTCCTTGTCTTTCTCCCCAACTGTTTGGTTTGAGTCCCGAACAGTTTTAGTTTTTAGGTGCGGGTACGCCTTTGATTCTTAATACTCAAATTTTTTGTTTTGTGTATTCAAGCTTGTACGATGGGCACCTTTGAGATGTGCAGCTACGCCCCTTCATACTACTAGGATATACGCATAGCTGAGGCTTTTGTTTCGGTTGTCTGGTAGAGTTTAAATCTGTTTGGTTTAGACCTTTAATATGTACGCCCATACGTGAAATATGGAACACGCTACAGGGGGACTAACGTCCCTACATGATACTCAGAACGTCAGTATTGCCATCCTTTGAGGATTTTCAGTAGATTACGTCAGTTTGTCGTTTGACATATTACAATGTAGCTACTCTAAATGACCCTAAAAGCTCGACTAGTTTATATACTTTGTTTCGCTTCATCATTTTCGTAATACAATCTCAAGCATGATGTCGCATTTACATGTGGCGTTCTCTCCCTCTAAGTTTATTGGCTTATTCTTACTTCTGCTTCACCCAGGTTTCCTCAGGGCTTTCTGGATTTTAGTACTTTGTCTAAAAAACACTGACACCTCTTACCGTTTTCTATGTTGATGGTTCAAATGGCTCTGAGCACTATGGGACTTAACATCTATGGTCATCAGTCCCCTAGAACTTAGAACTACTTAAACGTAACTAAACTAAGGACATCACACAACACCCAGTCATCACGAGGCAGAGAAAATCCCTGACCCCGCCGGGAATCGAACCCGGGAACCCGGGCGCGGGAAGCGAGAACGTTACCGCACGACCACGAGCTGCAGACTTCTATGTTGATGACATAAGTTTCATGGCTCTCGTTTAACCTATTCACATTGTAATGGTTTATTTATTACAAATGTTTTCCTTAATTTCTAACATGGGTATCTAATATGGCTTCGCTTCCTTCTCTGATCCTTCTTTTTTGGATCATGTCAGTGTGTTAATCATTTATTCATATATATCCCATCGGAATTTCTAAAATCGATATGGGAAGTAGAAAAAAAGGACTATTCACGTTGCTGAGTAGTATATAAGACAGGTGATATTCCGTCAAACTTTTAGAAAAACATTATCCACACAATTCCAAAGATAACAAGGACCGAAGAGTATGATAATTATTGCAGAATCATCTTAACAGCTCTTGCATCCAAATTGCTGACAAGAATGATACACCGAAGAATGCAAAAGACTGATTGATGATTTGTTAGATGACAATCAGTTCTGATTTAGGAAAGATAAATGCACCAGTAATGGAGTTCTGATCTCCTTACTAACCGCTTTCATATAAATACTCCCCTTTCCCCTTCTTTCAAGTCTCTCCAAAAGTCTCACATTCGTTATCGCAGGAGAAACATAGCAGTGCTAACTTTTAGCCAGCCACTCGAAACATTCTTTCGTCCCCTTCTCCACGTACTCTGGGACTGCTTTCTCCGCTGTATCCGCCTCACCTGTACGCATAGCCTCTGTTTCCTGAGACATATATGCATTGGATGCTCGCAGCTCAACTAACTGGCCTGGTAAAATTTCCAACGTTTCCCCCAGGGTAGGCCCCTTTGATATCGTTAACGACATGATTAACCACCTGTCAATCGCAAAAATCAAAAATGACATTGATACTAAAACGTGATGCTATCATAATACTTCTTACAATGAAGTAACAGCTTTATCTGAGTTTATACACACAATTAGTACTTTGCCCACTGAAAACAACGAGCCATTCTCGTTTCTTGAAACCCGATACACAGCAGCACTACATGTTAATGACATAAACTCAATCACTTGTAAATGGCATGAATACCGAAACCTATGTCGCAATTAAATAAACACTGTTAGTCAAACGGCGGTGGGTTCATTTAAAAAAGTATTTATTATTCTTTTACAAAACAATAACTTGCTTAATTACACAGGTGCATACATGTAGAGGCTCTGAGGAGGATATATTATCATCGAAGTGACAAGGGAATGAAGCAAGACAAAAAGGGACGGTATTTCCAGAGTTGTCAGCATTCTAAGTTTTGGTATTATGCAAGTTTCTTTGTTAAAATAATAGAAAATATTAAGTAGAAAATGAAATTGCGTCTCTACAAAATACGTCTCTAAAAAGTCATGTGGGTTTTCATCCGGCCACCGATGTCGGTTACGAGCGCTGTTGATTTCATCACG
The DNA here is from genome assembly GCF_021461385.2 of Schistocerca piceifrons. NCBI lineage: Eukaryota > Metazoa > Arthropoda > Insecta > Orthoptera > Acrididae > Schistocerca > Schistocerca piceifrons. The sequence goes on along the minus strand of NC_060139.1, from coordinate 786,203,003 downwards.
TATTAAGGTGGCTTGAGCTCTAAGCAATATTAATGGGGTTACTCAGCGGTTTTGAGTTAGGTAATGGCAAACTTCCATTAATTATCGGCTTCTCTAAGCTGTTGAAACCGTGTAAGTGATAAGAGGCCGTGAGTACCTAATGAACATCATATTCTGTATGTATAGAAAATCTGCCTGTGCCTGTTGAATACCTACTTTCTATCTACTGCATGTCTTCTGTATCATCCGCACACACTGTTCATTCACATGCTCAAATGTATCACTGCTAAGCATTTCATGAGGTGGGTGTCGCGACGACGAAGAACGCATACTGAACAATATTTCAGAATAATGTCTGTCAATGTTTAACAGCAATTCGCAATATCTTTTTGCGCCGATTCGTGTCTATTGATGAAATCTGGAGCCATTAATACTTACCAGAGTCAAGGCGGCAATCAAATCAAGGGACAAAGGATAGTGAAATAGCATTGAAGAAGGCAAGACCGCTTTTACAGCTGATAAGGTGGGGACAATATTTTTGAGATTCCGAACTAACAATCCCCAAAGAATACTTTGGAAAAGGCAGAATCATACCTAGACCATATGCTTCATTGCTGGATCTTCAGAACTTGCGCTGGCTGAAAAAAGACTACGCTTGGCAGGCAAAACAATGCTCTTTCACCAGGAAAATGCACCATCCCACACATCAGCGCTAAAAATGGCGAAAGTGCATGAACTGAGCTTTGAATTGGTTCCTGATTCTCCCTGTTCACCAGAACTAGCCGTAAGTGAATTCTCCCTACTCCCTTACTCAGAAATTTGCCTTTCTGAATAGAAATTTTCATCACATGAAGAAACGATATTTGCTACGAACGAGTATTTTGCATAGTTTGATAGAATCCAGTTTTACGATGGAATGAAAAAGAAGGATGATCACTGAGCCAAGTGCATATCTCTCAAAGGATGTAAGATGAGTTGTTTACGGAAAAAATATTTTTTCTTGCTTTCTTACTAGATTTATCAAATCATCCTTGTACGAAATGTATAACATATACCTCGTATACTTAGCTCTCTCCCATATTTACAACTGGACGCAACGCAAAACAGTAGTAATGATATTTTACAGATGAACATCTGGTGACATTGCAGCAGTCTGAAACCTCCCGATCTTCCGACTAATTATTTATTATACCAAATAATTACTGGAAATTTCTTAAATTTTTACAAAACCTTCTAATAATCAAGATCGCAAACAAAAACGCATTAAAATGTAATTAATGTGTTATTGTTTAGACCTTGACTATTAAAAAATTTTATAATTTTTTAAACTTTTCGAAAATTTTCAAAGCGTTTGTGCCCATCTGTTTATTATGTTAGAAATTAAATCCAAATACTAATAACAGTTCTACTGTGTAGATACGAAGAGTTTCCTCGACAGAGTCTTTGAATGAAAAGTTCTGTGGTAGCTTGCCGTGTGAAATTCGCATAAAATACCATGTTAATTTGAAGTAACAAGTGAAGCGAGAACTTTTTATCCATTCTATACCACTGGTTTAACACTTTGTCACGTAACACCCTAGCTTTGAATCAGTACACTTAAGGTTATTGGTTATCATAGAAAAAAAAATCCTGCCCCTCTATTGCTTCGTTACCATATAAGGCAAGAAAATAGTACAGGTTACTGCCAATAGAAATTTGCGTTGGCCTCTTGTCTGTCACGAGAATCTCCAGATATTTACGTTTATTCAGGAGACAACGGCATGTGAACAATCGAAGCGATATTAATGGAAACATTTCTGACTATATGGTATGTTACCGCTGCAATTCGTATTATGTTTACAACCCGTAATGGATTATAAACTTTTTAGTGTATCATGTAGCTGAAATCCGCAAAAATATTGTGGTTACGGATTGTCCATAACGGTCTAATCAACCGACTCGGCGGCTTCGAAAAAGATTTTTCTAGTCGTGATTGTGACCGTTTTCACGGTTAACGAGTACATCCCGACTGGTACTTTGTACCTTTGGTTACCAGACGAACATTGTGAGCTCGTTTCTTTTTTTAGGTGATCATCTGATAGCAACCATCATTGATAGCCGGCGCCCGACGTCACTGAAATAATTAGGTTTTGTTCGACGACGTGAGGATACCCTTCAGTGAATTATTACTCGACTGAGAGCAGCGAAATGAACCGAGGAGCTGGATGCATATTTTATGCGCACTCCAGTAACGAGGCACCGGCATAATGGACGTGGGAACACTGCACCATCATAAGCCTAGCCCATCGCCCGGCCAGCCTGGGAGGAGTAGCGCGACTGTTACTCAGAGCTCGGAACAGCCTGCCATGAAAACCGCATTCAGCCACTCTCCCTCGGCATTTTCATGCCTCGTTTCGTCTTTAGTACTGCATCTCTTTCCTCCATTTTCACCCGCCGCCATTTCTCGTTTGCCACACGCGAGCATATATGCATATTAATGCCTCTACAGCCCTATCCATGCCGACACAGACACGTTATCTTGTAAATCAGTTACTTTTTTACTGAATTCTCTTATTTTGCGCAGCGTGCACCCCACAGTCTTTAAATCACATAGGGATCTTTTCAGTTTCACGTCGTAAGTTCGGATAGTGTTGTGCGTTAACGTACTGTTACCGGGACGAGGAGGCCACCGGCAGCCGATCGAAACCACCTGATGGCCTAGCGATTAGGGTCGGTGTGCTGGTCAAACAGGGTGTAATTTTTAGGCGGTTTCCCACATCTCACTAAGTGAATACCAATCTGGTATACAATTGCCCGCTTCCTTTACACGTTTCGCAAAAATTTAGAGCACCTTCGCTCACTTTCACATCAATAACACTACACGCAGGCAGTTGCAGTACACACAGTCCGTCCTGGTGGGTAACTGGGTGGTGATAGGAAAGACATCTGGCCACCCTTTCAGTTAACCCTACCAAACCGTTAATGACCACACCGGGCTTGCTCCGATGCGGAACAAAGGCAAAAGAAGAATAAGTTTGTGATGCAATACAAACTGTACCAGAGCACAGGAAGTGTGGAAGGGTTGGTTGATTATGTGGAGTTATCCTTAACAACTGTCATTAAAATAAGAAATATATATATGAGCGAGGTTTCTACGGTTGCCGCCGCCTCTCGCATCCCAATCTCCATCGTTCACGGTCATTCCAGTCACCTTCATTAAGACCTCTCGCCGCCATTGCTACGTTGACGTTGTCTTTCCAGCATCTCAGGTCTACCGCGCTTTCTTCTTTGATGTGGAGTCCATTGCCATACCCGTTTTGGCCATCTTGTGTCTGGCATACGCTGTAAGTGATCATACCAGAGTAGACGCTTCCTTCCTATGTAGTCTAGGATTGTGCTTTTGACATTCATAATCTTCTCTGATTCTATCATTTCTACTATGGTCAAGTCTGGAGTATCCACAACTCCGTCTCCAGAAATCCATCTCAGGCACAGTGCGTCAGTTGTGAACAATTGAGGCTAAGTTTTAGAGGAAGCAGCTCAGCGATTGCCTAATACTTTACCAAAATAATTAAAAATTGAATTTAGTTGATCAGGCATAACGGCAACCACAACAAGAACCGCAACACACGGGTTTATTCCCCGATTATTAAAATTTTAGCAATTTGAATGTAAATTATTAGACGCAACACGTAAAAGAGCAATGTAATTCTGATAACCGGAATCTTAACAACTTAAATTTCATTGCTTAGGCCCTATGACCATCTTGAAAAAAAAAAGTACAGCGTTTGCCCCTCATAATCAAAACCTTTTTTTACTCTCTACAGATCCCTCTAGTACGATGGAAGTATGGAAGTTATTCCCTGATGTCTTAACAGATGACCTATGATCAAGTCCCTTTTTCTAGTCAGTGTTTTCCATATATTCCTTTACTAGCCGATCCTGGGGAGAACCTCTTCATTCCTTGCCTTATCAGTCCAGCTTATTTTCAAATTTCTTCTGTTGCACCACGTCTCAAATGCTTCGATCCTTTGCTCTTCTGATTTTCCCAAAGTGCATGTTTCACTTCCATACTTTTCTGTACAGTCTCAGAAATTTCTTACTCAAATTAAGGCCTCCACTTGATACTAGTAGACTTCTTTGGGCCAGGAGTGCCCTCATTGAATGCACTGGACTGCTTTCGATGTCCATCTTGACTCGTAAATCATTGTTTATTTTGTTTACAAGCTACCGAAATTTCTTAACATAATCTATTTGGTATTCACCCATTCTGATGTTTAGTTTCTCGCTGTGCTCATTTATGCTACTTCTTATTACTGTCGTCGTTTATCAATTTACTCTCAGTCCATATTCTGTACCCATTATACTGTTCATGCCATTCAGCAGATCCTCTAATTCTTCTTCACTTTCACCGAGGATAGCAATGTCATCAACGAACCGTATCACTGATAACCTTTCTCCTGGAATATTAATCCCGCACATGATTCTTTTTTTCCTCCATTATTCCTTTGATTTATGGATTGAACAGCAGGAGACTAAACTCGTTTTTGTTGTGACTTGGTAAGACAGCCAAGTCACTATGAGAGGAAGCCGAAAGGCACGCGTTAAGCTCACGCAGACTGGCGTGAGGTCTGGAACAGGTCAGAGAAATAAGACTAGTAAAACAGGAGGTAACTGGTAGAATACTTAACTTTAATCCATAAGTGGTGTACATCGGTCTTGACGGTACATTAGTAATATGCTCAATATAACTGATAATGGCGCCTTGCTAGGTCGTAGCAAATGACGTAGCTGAAGGATATGCTAACTATCGTCTCGGCAAATGAGCGTATTTGTCAGTGTAGCATCTCTAGCAAAGTCGGCTGTACAACTGGGGCGAGTGCTAGTAAGTCTCTCTAGACCTGCTGTGTGGCGGCGCTCGGTCTGCAATCACTGACAGTGGCGACACGCGGGTCCGACGTATACTAATGGACCGCGGCCGATTTAAAGGCTACCACCTAGCAAGTGTGGTGTCTGGCGGTGACACCACATTTTTAATCCGAGCACTTCATTCTTATTTACTTACTCTTATTGTTCCCTCTTCTTTGTACATGTATTACCCGTCTTTCCCTATTGCATACCCATATTTCTCCCAGAATTTTTCACCATGTGACACTGTCGTACGCTTTTTCCAGGTCGACAAATCTCATGAACGTGTCTTGATTTTTCTTCAGTCTTGCTGTCGATATCAATTACAACGTCAGAATTGCCTCTCTGGTGTCTCTATCGTTCCTAAAGCCAAGTTGATCAACATCTAACACACTGACTCTTAACAGAGTGGATTTAAATGTACATGTATTGCAACTCTGAGGTTACCTTAAATACCTTACTGTTCAGGTTGCTGACTTTTTTCTCTGAGCTCCCATTGACATGGTGGCAGATAGAACCGGCCTCTTCCGGTACGACTTCCAAATGAAAGCTGAGATAAAACCGTCGCTCTCTGCCAGCAGCAGTCACTGCCGGGCGCCTGTACAATGTTGGTGGTTATTAGCTCTGCGTGAGGAGTCGTTGTGTCTGCGTGCGTCGCTGCCCCACAGTGCACGCCACACGCGAGCCCTCTGACGCCCAGATGGCGCTTACAAGGGGAGGCCGCCAATTGTGAAATTCAGATTCGATTCATACTGCGCATAATAAAAGCTCATGGCCAGAGGTGTAGTGTGGCAAAGCACCAAGATGCACTTCTCAGCCGTTGTCGAGAAAATCGACAGTCAAAAGAAACCGTTGTGGTGAAATACTCCCTACGATTAATAAAATTCTATAGCGTCGTGGCGCAGCGATAAGCGCTCGGATTCGTAATCCGAAGGTCGCCGGATCGAATCTCGCGCGTTGCAATTTTTTAAATTAGTTTTTTTGTAATTCAAATATATATATATATATATATATATATATATATATATATATATATACTATTAATGAATTGCTTATGCATGTTGGTGAAAGCGGATCTCTCTCCAATTGTACCGCCTCCATTTTTCCGTTTTTTTAACAGGGTGTACCAAAGCTCTCCCGTCCGCACTGACTTTAGACGATGTTATAAGTTGCGCTAGGGACCGCATCTACCTTCTTTCGAAGTTAGCAGGCAACTACGCTGTTATGCGGCGGCTCGTTTCGGTCCATTCAACATCTGTCCAAGTGTAACGAGCGAGTAACGGAGTTTATATTTCATACCTTCCGCAGCAAATTTGTGTTCGTGGGGTCTCTATTCTAATTCGAACGTTTGACTTACGCTATACGTATTCGTTTCGGAATACCGTTTCTACGTCTTCCGTTAACTATACGTGGTTAACATTATGAAGACAATTAATAACATTTGTGAAATTCAACTTTGTTTGCGGAAAACATAATGATGTTCGAAGTCGCCAGTTTTTCCACGACAAACGACTTTCAACAACTTATTATATGCGTAATTGTTGCAACTGATTGCCGGGAATTTTATATATATATATATATATATATATATATATATATATATATATATATGAATTACAAAAAACAAATACAAAAAAAAGGTTACATGGCGCGGGATTCGATCCGGCGAGCTTCGGATTCCTAACCTGAGCGCTTACCGCTGCGCCACGACGCTCTAGAAAATTATTAATCGTAGAGAGTATTTCACGACAACGGTTTCTTTTAACTGTCGATTTTCTCGACAACGGCTGAGAAGTGCGTCTTGGTACTTTGCCACATTACACCTCTGGCCATGAGCTTTTATTGTGCGCAGTATGAATCGAATCTAAATTTCACAATTGGCGGCCTCCCCTTGTTAGTGCTCGCGCCAACAAATTCAAAGTTGTCCAGCAGGCAGCTGCGGAACGGTGCCGTGTTGCAGGCGAGTATTATGCCGTACGTTGCAATTCTTAGGCTTTTCTCGGCCGAAAGCCAGGAAGAGTGTCGACTGAAAACATCTTTTACCAGTCTAAATTTCCTGTTGTTATTTTATCAAGCAACCAGTTTCGGCGTTATATTCCACCATCCCCCGACCCCATGACCGACATGTTAGAAGATTCTTATGTTTAGTCCATTCAAAACAGGTGCCAACATTCAGTGACTGGAATCCGTAGATTTCTGACACAGCAATACCTTCGATCATCACTTGCCTATTAAGGGTATTTTGATTCCACTTTCTATACTGAAGAGCCAAGAACACGCAACTATCCGTATAAAGATAAAGAGAACGCCAGGGATGTCGGTGGCAGATGGAACCAGTACTTCGACACTAGAACTGGTCATTGGCCACATCCGGCAGCTGTTCATAAACTCTGCTGGTCTTTAAAATCTCAACGCTAGAAAAGCAGCGTGCAACATTCGTCTAACCAATCTACTTGTATATACTGATTATTAACATTTCAGAGTGTGGTGTGCGTACTGTAAGACCTGCAGTACACACACACACCATCAGATTATTTGACCTGTCGCTCTAACGAAGTAGGCGAGTGTCAGCAATATGTCTCGTGGTCTTATCGCAGCGTGTCAGACGACAGAAATACCACTTGCACTCTTAGAGTAGCAGATTGACGGTGACCAGCTTTAAACAGAACTTGATTAATTTTCACACACATTTATTAAAATAATAAAAATCATAGATATTACGTAACTTGATTCTGGATGCTGTTTTCAATTGACAATTTGAAGTTCCTTTGGTCTTGGTACGTTAATCTTATTCTCACATATCTCTGATACTTGACAAAGTGTCTATTCATTTATCTTCATGGCTATGTACAGGAATATGGTAATTCTATTAGGCGCAGACTGAAACTTAACCACAGACTGGTACAGACTGACTAATCGGAGGTCTGTACACTCGTTATAATATCTTGTGCTTTCATGTATCACTGCGCGAGTGTGCTCCGCGAGGAGAAAAGATTCTACGTTAGCAGCAATCTCATTGGCTGCATTACATATTAATACGCGGATCGGCGGAAGCAGAATTTGGTCCGTCTTAATGGCAGCGCCATCTCGTAGAGCGGAGACGGAAGAGCGCTGCGCCTGCGCTGTTTTGTGCGTAGCGGGGTGCGCTCTAGTGGGAAAGTTGTGCACGCGCTGATTACGCGGAACTATGTACACAACACAGGGGAACCACATTGTGAATTAGGGCTAATATCATATATATCATGTACACAGGGTGTTTCAAAGCCTTTGCATCAAACGTCTAGGGGTGATGAAGAACAAGATGGAGAACAAGTTTTCTTAATAATCGTTTACTGACACTTCCCGCGACGTTGGGTATCCTTCTGCATTCGAGCCGCTGAGAGGCGGCAGGACATAGGCACCCTGCGGCACACTTATAACCTTTCGTGTCACCTATAGTTCAGTCATCTGCTCTATATGAGAAGGATCAGGCCCAGCCAAATTGAACTTCCTGATTCGCTTCCAGAGTATTTTTCTCCATTTAGACGCACTCATTCTTCAGCTTTTGGAAAGCATTCTGTCATTTTGCTCGAATAGCACACCTCGCTAGCAGTTCCGGCTAGTTCGGTGAAGTATCGTCGCCCCAAGGCCCACGAGTACTAAATAACGACAAACGCTGCCGGGAAACGTCAGAGAACTGTTGTCTGCAACAGTTGTTACCCATGATGTCATCTATCGCCCTGAGACTCTGTAAAAACATTGTATAAGAAACCATTACGCAGTGGTGTGATGGTATGAGGTGCCACTGCGTTACCAGCACTATCTCACCAGTTTCGGTAATTTGGAGGGCACTCGTTACATTTCTAGCGTGCTAAGACTGGTGACCCGTCCCTATCTTCGAGCTCTTTCAACATAGGAGACTCATGTAAGACAAGTGAAATGAAAATGACAAGCATGGTAAAAATGTAAGCAGACTGTTAATTATTGCTGAAATGACAGCAGTAAGTGATAATACATTCATCCCATTGTGAGACAAGACGGTCAATACCTTCGAGGAAACATGTTCGTGGTTGCGTACGGAACCAAGACTGTACTCAGGTGTGCACCTCTTCGTCTGAAGCAAATCGCCGACCGCTAATGTCCTTTATTCACGTATCATATTGAGAGACTGCAGGACTGTATAGAGGACGTGTAAGAGCTTCTCACCGAAACTTTTGCAGCGTAGTCAAAACAATCTTTGCAACATGTGGGTGGGCATTATTCTCCAACAGAACGATTTTGCCCAGACAGTTTCAACTACGCTTTACGGTGAGGCCCTTAAACTTCATCCATGAATACCCGATTCCCCCTCATGCGATTTCAATACTTTTGGAGTTCTGAAGATAGACATTCGAGGGATCGATTTGCTTAGGAGGAAGATGTGCACGACTGGGTATAATCATGACACCACAGGCAACCGCAAGCATTTTCCCATGGAGGCATTGATCTTATTGTCTCACAGCGGGACAAATGTTTTAACATTTATGCCAATTACTTTTCAAATAATAAATTAGTTATTTTTTCCATCTGTCTAGGTCTCATTTGCGTGCACCTTATATGTTGCCCTTTCTGTCCAGACCTGTATCGATACAGAATGATGCCATTGCCAGTACGTTCTACAAATATCTCTCTACTTTCACAAGCACAGGTTGACTTCACCGTATTTCCTGTATGGAGGCCAGTGTTTCCACCAGTCGGGCGGTGTGGCAATAGAAGGTCCATCAGCTCCATCCATAGCCTACCTTCTTATGGACAAATTTGAAGGCTTCGCTTTGGACACTTCTTCAGATAAGCCAAGTTGATTTTATCCTTACGCCGACGGCACTTTTGTCATCTCGCCACCAGGACATGAAAACCTGGGAGAATGGCATTCATGACTACATTAGGTTTACGATGGAAGCAGGTGCTGCGTTGCCTCTCCTTGACGTCCTGAAAATCTGCTCTAGAATAAGCCACCTCCGAAAAGTCTTCCGGGAAAACGGTTACAATCACCGTCAGACATCACAGGCTATCTCTGATGGGACATTCAGGGAAAACACCACAAGAAGCTTGCGTTTTTGTTCAAATGGTTCAAACGGCTCTGAGCACTATGGGACTTAACAGCGTTTTTGTCTCTCTCTGTCGGGTAAGATTAGCCTGCTCCTGAAGTGACACAATATCTCATAGTGTTCAGGCTCCCAGGAAAAATACGACAGCACTCGAAGACTGAAGGATTATGTTGCTTCACACGCCTACAGTGTACAAAATACCATCTCGATGTGGCTGTAGCTACGGCGGCCAAAGAGTATCCACTGGGGCAACGCTGGAAGGAACAAGCAGGTGGTTACGCCTACACTATCCTGAAAAATCAGCCATGAGAGAACACGCTTTGAAAAATTGACACCGTGTTCTATTCGACGTAACATCTTTCATTATGAAGACGGAGGGAGTTGGGGATAGCATTAAGAAAGAGGTTCAAGAAATAAAAATATCTGAAAATATCATCAACAAGGACGGCGCTTTGCAGCTCAGCACAGCCTGGGACCCTGCCATCGCGAGGCTGAAGCGGGTGCGACGGACGCGGGACGAGAAGATTACCATATCCGGCGAGGAAGAGAGCAGCAGCGCCGCCAAAGCTAGTAGCGCGGCTATATAATGGCAAGGCCAAGACGACGCGGCAGTCATTCACCACTCGACAATGGCTCGGTCGGAAGGTCGTGGGATTCTAACCACTCGACGTGGCTGGAAGCCCGAGAAAATTTTATTAAATCATATCACCACGAGACCATGCATGCATACATGTCCCTAATTCTGTCATCGAAATTCAGTTCGACTTGATGCCCACGCACGTTAGAGCCGTTGTTGCTGCCAGAAGTTGCTTCTCTGTATGCTGAATTTCGCACCATGTATAGTCCTGTATCACCGAACAATTTATAAATGTATTCTTCCTGCTACACTGTATATACACAATAAGCAAAATTTCATATACGGGTATCCATCATGGTGTTGTAGTTTTCATAATGTAGTAACGTTGTTTAATGGTTTGTTTGTCAAAGTTTGTTACAACAGAGATGGTTAAATATGTGTTGATGAAACGGTGTAATTTTTCCGATGAATGGTTAACTGCGACCTCTCTCCCTGCAGGCTGCGAGTGCGTGCTGTTCACGAGCACATTTGGAAAGGAGTTCGGCGCCTTCAGCAGCCCCGACTACCCGCGCCCCTACCCAGCAGACATCGACTGCCTGCTCTACAGCTTCGTGGGCGGGCCGCACGACGTCGTGCACATCGTCTTCGTCGACTTTGACGTGCAGAAGACGCATCTTGAGTGAGTACTGTTTAAAACATATGTCACGGTAAGAGTTCTACGCTCAAAACTCACAGGAAGGCATGTTCTGTTTAAAGATGTGACGAAATAACACCGGAATGAAGGGGATGTATACAGTGTATGGCACGTGTGTAGACGCAGTATCTGAGCAGTCAATTGCAGACAGATGTGTAGCCAACATAGCAGCCGGTTAACATCTGCATCCACACTCCAACGCCACACTACAGTATGTAGCATAGCGTACTTTGTTTATCGGTATCACTTCGCACTTGGCATGTACAAATAAAGAATGGTTTGCAGAAATAACTGTTGCTGATAGGCCTTTGTGTCAAGGAATTCGCATTCAGCAATTAATTTCGAAATAAAATTCCACCACAACAGTTAACATCCAGCACTGAGTAGTAAACCTGTTCTTTTCAACTCAGTTCTACATACTACTACTGCTCTGTCAAGCCCCACACTGGATGCCATAAGTGTGGTAAAGTGAGCTTGCTCTTACATGGGGGGGGGGGGGGGGGGGGGTAGAATTAATTATTCCTGTTATGGAGCCACTAGGCTTGAACGTCAAGAATGAAACCGAACGTCACCTAGTGGCTAGAACGACACTTCCAGTCCCAGGTATTGACAGTACATCTGACTAACTGAGAAGAAAAGGGGAATAGTAATTTCAAAGAGCAGTTTATTAAAATACAGGAAATACATGTGGGATCTTGGCCCCCATGGGGATTTGACTGGTCTGACATGGCAGAATGACTAGGTTTACTAGATGCTATTGGTTGTATAGCGATCTACCTTCGCGATTTGACCTCATCCAGTTCTTGTGTCGGTTGCCTGCGTCGAAGAATTGATAGTCGGTGGGGAATAATGTTTATCGGCTTGTTTGATGGTTCGCTGCTTTTGATACACACTATGTGACCAAAAGTATTAGGAGACCCGGCTGAAAATGATTTACAAGTTCATGGCGCCTTCGATCGGTAATGCTGGAATTCAATATGGTGTTGCCCTGCCCTTAGCCTTGATGACAGCTCCTACTCTCGCAGGCATACGTTTAGGCAGGTGCTGGAAGGTTTCTTGGGGAATGGCCATTCTTGACGGAGTGCTGCACTGATAAGTATCAATGTCGGCATGTGAGGCCTGGCGTTCCAAAACATTCCAAAAGTGTTCTGTAGGATTCAGGTCAGAACTCTGTCCAGACCAGTCCACTACAGGGATGTTAATGTCATGTAAGAACTCTCCCACAGGCAGTGCATTATGATCAGGTGCTCGATCGTGTTGAAAGATGCAATCCTTATCCCCAAATTGCTCTTCGACAGTGCGAAGCAAGAAGGTGCTTAAAGCGTAAATGTAGGCCTGTGCTGTGATGGAACCACGCTAAACAACAAGGGGTGCATGAAATATGACCACACTATAACACCACCGCCTCCGAATTTTACTATTAGCACTACACACACTGGCATATGACGCTCACTTGGCATTCGCCATACCCACACCCTGCCATCTCATCGCCACATTGTGTATCATGATTCATCACTCCACACAATATTTTTCCATAGATCAGTCGTCCAATGTTTACGCTCCTTATACCAAACTAGGCCTCGTTTGGCATTTATCGGCGTGATGTGTGGCTTATGAGCAGCCCTTCGACCATGAAATTCAAGTTTTCTCACCTCCCGCCTAAATGTCATAGTACTCGCAGTTTGTAATTCCTGCCTGATGGTCTGGATAGATGTCTGCCTATTCCACATTACGACCCTCGTCAACTGTCAACGGTCTCAGTCAGTCAAGAAACGTGGTCGGCCTGTACGCTTTTGTGCTGTACGTGTCCCTTCATGTTTCCACGTAACTATCACATCGGAAAGAGTGGACCTAGGTATGTTTCGGAGTGTGGAAATCTCGCCTACAGGCGTATGACACAAGTGACACCCAATCACCTGGCCACGTTCGAAGTCGGTGAGTTCCGCGGAGCGCCCCATTCTGCTCTCTCACGATGTCTAATGACTACTGAGGTCGTTGACAGGGAGTACCTGGCAGTAGGTGGCAGCACAATGCACTTAATACGAAAAGCCTAGTGTAACGCGCTGTGGCCTCGGCGAATGGTGGATAATTGACAACTGTCAGTAACTGAATACTTCGGTCGCTTTGTGTTACTAAATCGGATTAAGACCCTTAACGGGCAGCTGAGGATTCGTCGACTTCGAAAGAGCGTCCGACAATGTAAAACGGTGCAAGACTTTCGAAATTCTGAGAAAATTAGTCGTAAGTCATAGTAAAAGAGGGGTTATTTTCAACGTACACAAAACCAAGAGGGATCATTAAGACAATAAGACCAAGAACGACGTCCTCGGATTGAATGGACTCTTGCTTTTGTCGCTAATGTTCAAACTACGCATCGAAAAAAATATGACGGAAATGAAACGTACATGATTAGGGTTAAGACTCAGCGTGTAAGGATATGAACGGCAAGATTCACTGATGAAACTGCTATTCTGGGTGGGAGTGAAGCAGAATTAGAGGATCAGCTGGATAGACTGAACAGGCTAATCAATACTAAATATGGATTAAGAGAAAACTGCAAAAAGACAAAGATAATCAGTCGTAGCAGAAGTGAGAATAGTGAGAAACTTAACATCAACATGGAAGCAAAATAATCCATTATGGATGAAGAAAGAATGGAATAAAACGCAGACTAGCTCAGGTAAAGACGGCATTATTGGACAAGAGAAGTCAATTAGTATCGAAAATAGGTCTTAATCTGAGGGAAAAATATCTGAGAATGTTCGTTTGGGGCACAGCATTGTACGGCAGTGAATCATGTTCAGTAGGAAACACAGAACGGAGCGGAAACGAATGGACTGAGATATGATGCTACAGAAGAATAATGAATACGAGATGGACTGATAAGATAAAGAATGAGGTGATTCTCTTCAGAATCGGCGAACACATGGAAGACACCGACCAGATGAAGGCACAGGATGACAGGATATGTGATACCGCATCACGGAGTAACCTCTATGGTGTTAGATGAATATCTAGAGGGTACAAACCGTAGTGGAAGACAGATTTAAATACATCCAAGAAATAGTATACTGCGGACGTAGGGTGCAAGTGGTTAGGGTAGGCGAGAATTTCTTGGCTGGCCGTATCAAATCATTCAGATGACTAATGGTTCACAAAAATAAATAAAAAAATAAAACAATAAAGAAAATTTTTAAAAAATGCTAGGGCAGAATGTCTTAGGCTCCCCCAAAATCCTGTGGTCAGCTAGCTGTGGGCCTCAGGTTCACCATACACAGGAGGACCAATCTGATGACTTTTTCACAGAGCAAATCTGTCCCAACCCGTTCGTCTATGTATGGGCGATGAGTGTGCTGTCAGGTGTGTTGGTTCGACCTGCGAAACTGTACGTCGTAGACCCGACCGCTACCTGCCGACACACGATCCGTGAGTGCAGGCTGGGTAGGATCTGCTAGGCAGTCGCCAGTGTCCACGCATAGTCTGACAGATCGGCGAGCGAGTCGGTGGAGCTGTCGCATTGTGAATGGGCTCTTCTCTCTGGCATCGCACTGTGATGATGATGATGATGCACCCTTTCTGTCAGTCATTAGCATTTCACAGATAGGTCTCTCTTCAATGAGCAACAGTAAGCTGTCTGCAAATCCACCGTGTCCGTCACTCACCTTCTCAGGAAGGTGTCCATACTTACACAGTAACGCAACAAAATGTTAAGCAATCCATTTTTTATTTAGTCACACGCTGTCTACCGAGCGAGGTGGTGGAGTGGTTAGTACACTGGACTCGCATTTGGGAGGACGGCGGTTCAAACCCGCGTTCGGCCACCGTGATTTACGTTTACCGTGGTTTCTTTAAATCGCTTCAGACAAATGCCGGGATGGTTCCTATGAAAGGGCACGGCCGACTCCCTTCCCTATCCTTCTCTGATTCGATTGGACCGATGATCTCGCTGTTTGGTCCCCTCTCCAAAACCTTGCAGTCAATCAACCACGTTATCTGTCATCGTTTTGCTTTCACTATAATATTTACAGCATACGTGGTTATTACTGCCCACCTCAAACACAAGAACACCACGAAGTGCTGAGAAAGCATATAAAATGAAGGGACTAATTAGTAAAAAGTTCACGCCAATAGATATTAAATGAGAAGCTCTTTTTTTATTCTCAAGTTACAAAACAGGCTTCATTGTGAACCTTCTTGCTGAGTCAGCTTCACTCCTGATGTATAAGACTTATCCCAGTAACAACTGTAGAAACTTCGGGGCTCTCTTTGAAAGTGGTCAGAGCAAAAGGGAGCTACCGTCCTCCGCTTCCCTACCCACAGAATTCCTTCCAGTCTCCCGTAAATTAACTATAGTGAATTCCCCTCGACTGTTCACTTTACGTTGCAAAGACTGTGTCTACAATCTTTCCCGCCGGTCCAGGTAGAAATGTCGAACTCTTCTTCCTTGCTACTCACTGGCTGGCTTTGCCATCTATTAGCTCTTTTTGTGCTGGCCATCCATACTCGGGTCGGCCACACCACCTTATAACGGACGACCGTACCTATCCACACTTTTTTTCGACTGTATATCATAAACATCAACAATAACGACTCCTACTCCGCCGTGAATATTTTGCTGCAACTGTCGTTCACAAACCATAAATAACACTTTTCGAAGGAGAAGCAACACTTTGCAGGCAACGGACAAACACGCTTTTTGTATTCAACAACAGCCTTGGAGTTCCATGAGCCGCTATGGTTTAACAACTACTCAAGCTACCGTAAACATGGCAATGGAGGTTATGTCAGATGCTCCTCGATGGCCTGTCAGTTATGTCTGCACAGTCCACCTGAAGATTACCGGCCGAAGGCCTCATACGTCTTTTGTTGAAAGGCCGCCGAAAAGCCGAGAGCTTCTTCCATCATGTATCCCAGCGGAGAAGACGTGCTCATCATTCTTGTTTTAGCTGTGTTAGTAGCGAGTAACAAAATGAAGAAATGAGGGGAAAGAAAACAGAAGATGCGATGTAGGAAGTGGTTGTTGAAGAAACAAATGTATAAACTCGTGAATTTACTCAACTGTAACTAGCTCCTAAAAGTCGGCATGAATACGTTAGAATGGACGAAAGTACATACAACTGCTGTCATTGCTGCCAGAATTAATTGACAAAATAATACGATGACGAGAAATGCGATAATTTTGATGAATGGATTATAACAGTTCTGGGGTCCTTACCTACGGGGATACATTTGGTGGGCCTGCCGTTTTCTGCTGTCCTATCACCACAGGCATTTGAGAAAATTATACTTGATATATTTGAAGCCATTTACAAGGCTCTACATAGAGATCGCTTGCAGGTAAGAAAATGCACATACAATCATGTACAAATTAAGAAGATAGTCATTGTATGGAGACAGACACTTGGAAATTACATTACTACTTCTATGCTACTGCTCATTATGACAGTTGTCATGTTAATTTATTGCGAGAAGATTTCAAACTACTGAGACTGTGTCGTGTGTTGAATATTGTGGTGTGGGTAACTTATGAACTGCTCGAGCTCGGATGAGTATAACAGTTATTGACGTAAAGATAGGAGGGAAGTGGAGGAATTTGTGGTAATGAGTGGTAATGAGGAGGCACTTGGCGAAGTGCTGGAACTTCACCGACTCCGTAATAAACCCGCACTAACAGTTGGCAGCCTGGCGGCCCGTCTCCCCACCCTACACACACAACCGTCGCGCCTGCGCACTCTCCATTTCGGTTGAATGGTTTCCATTGCTTCTCTGGCCACCGGATCAGTCGGACTGAACAAGCTAGCCCGTCGCCTCACACTTTATGGCCATGTGTCTTCCGCAGAATGTTTATGGTTATTGACGGGTCTGTCGTAGTGTGTATGGGGGTCCAGAGGAGCACTTACGTAAACCTACCTACTGGCGTCTACAAACGGCTCAATAATACACTCACCAGTCACCATCAGTCCGGGAGATGTAATTCTCCCCACCGTCAACGTTCGACGGCCGTTCACTACAGCATTATCTAACGGTTTTAAACCAAATAAAACTACTCAGTAAGGCCAAACACACCCGATTATTATCCTTACCAAATGACCCATCACAGGGACACAGGGAAAGCTACGCACACTAATCTCAGCAAGTATAGTTGTTGGAGTATGTAAATTTCCTAAAATTTTCTTATCAAGGGAAATGGTAGCCCCCCTGCGGTCGAGGTACGACGTCGGAAATTTCGCCGACGTTCATTAACCAAATAAAGCTGTTCGCTGAGGTTGAATATAAAGAGAGAGATACTTTTCTATACCGGATACTGATTTGTACTACTGTTGTGGAATTAGTATCTCATGTACTATTGGACATTTAGTGAGCTCACTGTGAACTACGTCCTTCTTGAGGAACAAGTCGACTGAAGAGAGTGTTAATTTTCTTGTAGTTTTCATCTAACTTTCTGTGTCGTGTCGAAGGGAATTACTGTTAGAAGGTAAATGGCAAATCGATGTTTCACTTATATGTGAATATACGTGAAATAAAATTTTCTTATGTCCATCCATATGACTGGAAGTCTGAGCGACTTGAGTGGTCCTTACGATGTTATTTATTATATAGATACCAGTTTCGGTGCTCAGTGCCCATCTTCCGACATTATCTGACGCTGAGGGTGTGTACATGTGTGGAATTAACCCCCTCAGCGTCAGTTAAAGACTGAAGATGGTGCACTGGAGCACCGAAACTGTTATCCATATAATAAATAACACCGTAAAGGCGGCTGTAGGTGTTCCATTTTATAACAAGAGATAAATTTACTTCTCAGATGGTCATGGGAACGTATTCGTTGAGGTTCGTTTGTAGTAAATCGACAAAGGAAAAGAGATGACGACGCTTACAATGTCTCATCACAAGTTTTCACATTGTACGAGTAAAATTTAAGAAAGTGGGTCATGTAGTGAGCTTTTAAAATGCTTTTAATATTATTAGTACTGTGTTTACAAATTATGTAGGGAATTTTCTAATGCTTTCTTTATCCTAAGTTATTAATTAATTAATTATGATTTATTAGAGTATGGCAACAGAAAAGCGTTATGGAAAGTGGTGCAAGGATGAATTGCATTTATCTGCAGCATTATATCTAAATGGGGATCACGAGTTAAATGAATTTTCACGCATGTAATCTGTCCCTAAGCAACAGTTAAGAGGCACGCTGAAAATAAAAACAAAAATGGTGACGGCTGTCTACAAACTTTTGGCAGGTCTGCTGTGGTTTTTAACGGTGTTGAAAACGTATGGATACGGCATATTTTTACATTTGAGGATATGGTGTTCATTATAAGCATGTCAGACGTAAGAAAACGTCACCACGGCAAAACGGAACGGATTCCTTCTTAATTTGAGGCAGAAAAACAAACGGCAGACAAAAAGTGGGCTGATGGTGTTCATGTACGGAACGTCGCCAAATTCATGAAACTGATGAAAGCCCTAAGAACAAGAAGAGGATGGCCACGGAGTGAGATGATGAGCAGTCCGTGCAAAACAAGGTAACCGAAACTGACGAGAAGAAATCTAGAACTGTAGATCCATCTGTGAAAAGGAAGTATTTTCGAAACTTTGTGGGGAAGCCACCATAGAAAGTAATTCGTGAAACTGAGGAATGGTAAAGCGATGTACGCGATGGCGATAGAATGGAGAAAATGAACAGATGCATCAAATGCAAAATGTAAACTGATGTGTAAGGGCCAGAAAAGAAGCGAAAAAGTTACAATGGAATCTCTGCATATACTGATGCAAGAACTAAACTATGGTAGATTTCCTTAAACTCAGACCAGTACGTACGTTTTTGCACACATCTGGGGCTGCTGCGTCGTGGATGACGTAGAACGACATTCTTATTTATCTTATGAGACACGCCCGGGTTCCCGGGTTCGATTCCCGGCCGGGTCTGAGATTTTCTCTGCCTCGTGATGGCTGGGTGTTTGCTGTCCTTAGGTTCGTTGGGTTTAAGTAGTTCTAAGTTCTAGGGGACTGATGACCATAGATGTTAAGTCCCATAGTGCTCAGAGCCAGCCGTCTTATGAGACGAAAGACGCTGGAGAGTTTGATTATATCGTTCATTACTGTAGACCTATTTCGGAGTGATTTCCTTCTTCGCGTTATCTGTAAGAAGTACATAGTTTGGAACGATACCTCCAACTTTTAAGCAGATAATTTAAAGTATTATATAACAGTGATTTTCTACGTACATCAGGTGGTCTTGGTATCCATATGATATGGATGTCTAAGTTTCTGTCACGGTGTTGCGTAAGTTAGCTTCTTTAATCTTGTTTTAGCTACAGTAGATGTTACACTTTTGTTGTAGCAGTTAATTGCGTAGTTGTAGAGTTATGGAAGTTTCTTTCATAACGACGTCCGGTGACAGCTGTATTGACAGCTTAGTCTGCGATGTTATGTGGTTACGGGCTGTTTGCTTCTATGGTATTCTGTAGGTCATACTTTTATTGTTGCAAGCTTTATTATATGGCATATATGGTAAGAAGATAACACCCTCAGTCTGGGGGCAGCATCTTTGATTGTTTAATCTAAATATTCTTTGCCCTGGGTCCGCAATTTTTAATAAAAAACACCAATGGCGGCCTACGACTTCTAACATAAGAAGTCACACTCATTCTTCCAAAGATCATGTCAAAAACGGCGGAGGATTGGATAAGAGTCCAGGGAACCCTTGCGCCCCTGGGATGGAAAATTCCACCTAACGACGGAAGAATCAGCGATGATCAAGGGAGCGAGGATGAAGAAGGCAAATGAAATCACTGCATCACTTATAGGGACATGTGGCCTGTAATAAAACAAGTGTCATGATGACTTCTCCATCGGTAAAAAATTCCGGACTAGCTCACATTCGGATCTCCGGGAGCGGACTGCAAAGAGGGAGATACGCTTGAGAAAAAGAGCGAATAAGCAACGAAAGGATAACGTTCTACGGGCTGGGACGCGAAATGACCTACGTCTGAAAGTTTTAGTGTAGAGGAAATAGCATACAGGTGGGGAGAGTACACTGAAGGCCTCTATGAGGGTGAAGACTTATCTGATGACGTGAAAGAAGAAGTAACGGGAGTCGATACGGAAAAGATAGCGGGTACAGCATTGGAATCAGAATGTAAAACGTCTGAGAATTTCTAAAATCGTTGGGGAACGTGGCAAAACACAACAATTCACGTTGGTATATGAATTTGGCAATATACCATCTGACTTTCGGAAGGAAAATATCATCCACACAATTCAGAAGATTGCAAGAGTTCACAAGTACAAGAACTATCGCACACTCAGCTTGACAGCTCACGAGGATAATATACAGAAAAATGGAAAAGAAAATTGAAGATGTGTTGAATGATGACCAGTTTGGCTTTGGGAAAGGTAAAGGCACCAGAGAGGCAATTTTGACGTTGGAAGCAAGACTAAAGAAAAGTCAAAACTCGTTCATAGGATTTGTCGACATGGAAAAACCGTTCGACAAAGTAAAATGTGCAGAGTTTCGAACTCTGAGAAAATAGAGGTAATCTATAGAGAAAGACGGATAATATACAATATGTACAAGAGCAAAGACGGAATAGGAGTGGTGAACCAAGAACGAATGATACGAATAAAAAGAGTGGTAGGACCTACTGTTCGATCTACATATCGAAGAAGCGATGAGCGAAATAAAGGGTAGATCAGTACTGGAATTAAAACTCGAGGTGAAAAGATATCTGTCATAAGTTTCGCTGATGACCTTGCTGTCCTTAGTGAATATGAAGAAGAATTACAGCATGTGTTGACTGGAAATGGACAGTCTGATGAGTACAGAATATGTATTGAGAGTACATCGAAGAAAAACGAAAGTAAAGAAAATTAGAAGAAATGGGAACAGCGAGAAACTTAACGTCAAGATTGGTGATCACGAAGAACGAGGGTAATCCCAAAAGTAAGGTCTCCTATTTTCTTATAAGTATATAGACATGTTTAATTTTACAATGGTTTACATCAGTTCACAGCTTGAACATTTAGCTATTTTTCGATATAATCACCATTTCTGTCGATGCATTTTTGTAGACGCTGTGGCAGCTCTTGCATGCCCATGTCATACCAGCTCGCCGCCATGCTGTTCAGAAAGTTATGAACCGCTTCTTTAACCTCGTCGTCGGAGCTGAGTCGCTTTCTGGCCAAATGTTCTTTTAACCTAGTGAACAGGTGATAGTCACTGGTCGTCAAGTCAGGACTGTAGGGTGGGTGGGTGATTATGTTCCACTGAAACTGTTGCAGGAGAGCACCGGTTTGCCGAGCGATGTGTGGGCGCGCGCAGTCATGGAGAATATGTACGCCCTTTCTCGACATTCCTCTTCTCTGAATTGCCCGTTTGAGTTTTTTCAGAGTCTCACAGTACCCGTCAGCGTTAATTGTGATCCCAGAATTTCAGGTCCGACGACGTTCATAACTTTCTGAACAACATGGCGGCGAGCTGGTATGACATGGGCATACAGAAACTGCCACAGCGTCTACAAAAATGTAATCAAAAGAAATGGCGATTACGTCAAAAAATAGCTAAATGTTAAAGCTGTAAACTGATGTAAACCATTGTAGAAACAAACACGTCTATGTACATACAAAAATTAGAAGACCTTACTTTTGGGGTTACCCTCGTATTTGAAGTTAAGGAATTCTGCTGCCTAGGCAGCAAAATAACGGACGCAGCAAGAAGGGCCTAAAGGCTGACGTGTCTAGCAAAAAGTTCATTCCTGCCTAAGAGAAGTCTACTAATAACAAACATAGGCCTTAATTTGAAGAACAAATTTCTGAGAATTTATGTTTGGAACACAGCATTGTATAGTAATGAAACATGGACTGCTGGAAAACCGAAACAGAAGAGAATCGAAGAATTTGAGGTGTGGTACTACAGAAGAATGTTGAAAAATAGATGGACTGATAAGGAAGGAATGAGGAGGTTCTCCGGAGAATCGGTGAAGAAAGGATTATATAGAGAGTACTGTCAAGAAGAAGAGAGAGGATGGTAGAATATTTGTTAAAACCCCACAGAGTAACTTCCATGGTACCAGAGGGAGCTGTAGAGCGTATAAACTGTAGAGGAGAACAGAAACTAGAATACATTCAGCACATAATTGAGGTCATAGATTAAGAGGCTGGCACAGGAGTGGAATTTGTGGCGGCTTATATTAGATCGAAGATTGATGAGTTAAGATGGTTCAAATGGCTCTGAGCACTATGCGACTTAACTTCTGAGGTCATCAGTCGCCTAACTAACCTAAGGACGTCACACACATCCATGCCCGAGGCAGGATTCCAACCTGCCACCGTTGCGGTCGCTCGGTTCCAGACTGTAGCGCCTAGAACCGCTCGGCCACTCCGGCCGGCGATGACTTAAGAAAAAAGATTTCTGAACAAAGATATGACATACTGAATACCATTGATGATTAAACATATTTTATGAACAATGATATAACCTACAGAGTCCCACAGAAGCAAACAGCCTGTCACCACATAACATCGCTTCCTCAACTGTCAATAAAGCTGTCACGAAACTACATTATGAAACAAACTTTAGTAATTCTACGGCTACACATACAACTTCTCCGACCAAAGTTTACCATCTTCTCGGATGTTAAGAGCATATGAAGTATGTAGCAAACCACAGTTGTGTTATATGTGAGAGCTGGGTTCTCAGGATGGAGCAGGACAAGGTTACGATTGTGGACGGGGCCGTAATCAGTTACTCTCGGTCGCACAACGAATACGTAAACTTTATTTAAAGAAATTAAAATTTTAAAACCATCTCTTAAAAGAAACACAATTGACTGTATGACGGCTGAAAGCCTTATTATGAAAGAAGTGAAATTATTATTCGGCTGAAGGCACAAACAATTTCAGATAACAAACGGCCGAAGGCCTGAATTAGAACACAGGAAAACAATTCCATATAGCACTTTTGAAACAAATACCTTGCTTTGAAAACAAGTTTGCTTTAAAAAAACTTACTGTAACTCGACTGAAGGCCTTATAACGAAAGAAGTGAAATTACTGCTCAGTTGAAGGCCACACCAACAATAACTAGAAAATTACAAATATCCTTAAAACAAACATCACAATCTAAGGAATCAGGACAATTGGTTCTCAGCAAGTGTTCCTAGGGTCGGCCTGGGAAGGTAACTCAAACATAAGGCAAGGTGAGACAGGCAGCCAAGAGCTTTACTCACGTAACAGGATGGCAACTGAAACTAGGGGCAGCTTAAGCACCGACCGACCGCCGTCTAACCAATCCGCCTAACGTCCGATAACCGGTACAACGATGGAATATTTTTAGGCAATGACGAAGAGACAGATAGAATTACGTCTTCAGAGAAACCTCAAGGCCGAAGGAAACACTAGAACCAAGGTAGACCTCCCAAAAAAATATGCACAGTACAATACAGGAGGCTGTCGAACCACACGCCGTGTCGGACAGCATCAACACGACGAGGAAAGGTACACTGCCGGAAAAGTACGCTAACCTCCAGGGCAGGCAACTGGGGCGTTAGCGGCCACAAGGGAGAAAATACCGCTGGTTGTACCTCACTAATAAGAGTAATACTAAATTCAATGATGAATAACAAATAGAGAAAGACGGCTGCATATTTCACCGCCTCGAAACACTTCACTCGTTGCCCCCAGGCTCAGCGGCCCTAGGAGTAACAACCCGCCGACCGAAGGCGAGATCTCAGAATAGTCGAGGTTGCATTAACAGCAAACTTTTCACTCAGCTTAAACGCCCAGGGTTCATTGTGCAACGAAGTCGTCGCTCTCGCAGCTACCCCTCCTCGATCCGGCAGTGGCAGCACGCCGCCATCGGCACCGGTTTGCCCTCGCACTGCACGGACCTGTTCGCTGCTGCGCCCCAACCGAACTCATGTCCATACGCAACTCCTCACCAAATCCAGTAGGCAGACAGCATTAAAATAACTGCTCAATCAAAACCACAAGATACACACGGATCCTGGAAAACAATTCAACCAACAACCCACAATACTAATAGCAGTCACTGTGAAACAACACGGATGAATTATAAGTCGGCACAAACACAGAGAAGGCAGAAGCGGTCGCAAGACCAAATGCACGTTCTCCGCTGCGACGACCGACAGAACGACCAACCAACGGTCGTCCGCACTCAAGACAGGCGCGGGAAAGATCCCAATATAAATCATGGACTGACAACTTATTGCCATGAGGTCACTTCGAAGTGCGGACATACATATTAAAGTGAAGTTGCATTACTCTAATATCACGGTCCGTTCAACTAAAACTCGCTGAATCCGGTCCTCGATGTGGTCGTACACTCTCGTGACCACATCCTTCCGTGGGACAGTGCATGTGTATCGCCAGCAGTCGGGCGATTACTGGCTGCTTCGTCGCAACTCAACTCCCTCAAAACACGACGACCCGGAAATACTAGAGGCCGCTCCAAAGATGTTACCACAGTACGCACTATCGATAAGCGCTGTTGCTGCCACTCACAGACAGAAAAGGTGAGCAAATGTAGTGGTGCCAGTGAACACTAAGAAAAGGAGACGCCACTATCGCTATTACAAGATGCCAAGCTATGAACAGCATAAACGCGAGCCGCACACGGCTCAATATGTTAAATTGCTCTTGAGGGTATGTTAAATGAAATCTCAAAAGTGGTACAATTCATTCAACGATATTCTACCATCCGATTAACATACTTACCAATTGGGCTTTCGTGTAATCGCAGAAAATGACAGACGAACTCCAACAACCGCAGTCAGTTAATTACGTGAATGACGGTAAAATTTAACTGCGCTTGCTCTATCGTCTTTAACACTGGGTCCTACACACAGATTCAAGAAGGCTGATGGCCGCTCTGTGGGCAGCGACAGGTAGAAGTGCCTCGCCGTGAGCCGGACAGGCGCGGGCGCCCGCCGTCAGCCCGTCAGAGGGGGCGGTCTTCGCTAATGAGGGCCTTGTTCTGCGGGCGGGGAGTTCATTAGTCGCGGGGCCCGCCGCAGCGGGCGCTGGCGTCGGCGGTGAGGGCGATGCTGCTGGCGGCGGGGGCGGCCAGGCCGCTAAACATGGCTGCCGCCCCGCCACTGCCAGCAATTATAGCGCCAGAGGAAATGGCTCCGGCAAAAGGAAACGAGTTCACTCACTTTTCGCAGTAATTCCGTTTCGGCACGTTCCCTGTCTTCCGGCATTCCTGTTGCCGTCTCTTGGTAGAGTAATGGGCGAAGAGCGCATTTGTACCGTAGCCGAAAAGTACTTCCGATGGTAAAATGCTTCCAGTAACACTTCTGTCGATTGGGTGTCTCGTGACGTGATGAATGTAATTTCTTCTACAAAGTCACTTCGAGTAAGAACATTATGCTTACTTCTGCCCCAGAAGAACCGTTGTTACAATAGTTGTGGGTATCATTATGAACATTGCCATCGTGACGCTGTGTAAGAATATTAGCTACTTCTTACGAAAAAGTAGAACCAGAACGTGTTAGTAATGCTATTTATTGAGAAAAAGTAGCGCTGTTACCGACTAATGCATCATCAGAGGATTGTCAACGTGTAAAAACGACTTATGCTGTACTTGCGACGTTTGCTGTTTTTCGCTGTGGTGGAATTATCTTGGGCGTACTGTTGCATTATAGCAAAACACATTATAAGAAAAGGCTTATGTGGATGTGTGGTGTCTGTTGTTTCTGCCATATCCAAAAGATTAGACACCACACACTTATTAAATCGACGCGCATCGATGAGCAATGAATGTACAACATCTGGTGAGATTGCATATTTACATTCGACCTGTAGAAGGGAATCTAAAAATATCGAGCATGGACAGGGGCAGCAAGTATGTCGTGCTTGGTGAGAATGAGGTGGCCGACTCACACGCTCACCGGCCGCTGTGGCCTAGCGGTTCTAGGCGCTTCAGTCTGGAACCGCTCGACCGCTACGGTTGCAGGTTCGAAGCCTACCTCTGGCTTGGATGTGTGGGACGTCCATAGGTTAGTTAGGTTTAAGTAGTTCTCAGTTCTACGGGACTGATGACCTCCGATGTTAAGTCCCATAGTTCTCAGAGCCATTTTGAACTATTAATGACGCCTAGGATAAAAGACCAAACTTCATCTGGCCTTTCCTTAGCCTACCCCTCATGACATATAAAATTTTGCTGTATTGCCCCTCATGTTGTGAATAATAACTAAATTAATGGTGAGTCGTCTGTAGCGGAATTCATCCTGTGCTGATATCTCATGCACACGTTTAGAGCTGAAACAGCACTTCGTCATAAGAAATGACGTTTCTGCACTAATTTGCAATTTTACAGTCTGTCTGTAGTCCGGGGTGTAAGGTAAACATGTTCTTTCTACATAAAACTGTAGGTATTGCCTCTACAAAGATGAAAATATGAATAACTCACATAGCGTCTAAAAGTGGAAAAGTGCTGTTTCTGCAATAAAAGATTCATATGGAGTAGGTGGGTTCACAGGGGCCATACTGAACACCACTCCGGGTGTCAGGGGCCCCATGCGACTGGCGCTTGTGAGGACATACTGTTCACTCGACCACGTTGGACCGTACAACCAGTTCTCGTATGTTGAGCCAGGAAAATAAAACTTTTTTCAGCAAGAAAACAGTCGACATGAACAGTCGGCTAAAGTCTAGAATCAACACGGCAACACAGAAGCGCCGGCAGGGGTGTGGCCGAAGACGAGACAGACAACAACTAAAGCTGCCATACGAGGCCCACTTCTGCGTACATAATCACGATGGATGCATCTATGTGTGCGAGAAGAGTGAACACTGGAAAACTGCATTCGTTACTGTTATACCTGTCCCGTACGTGTGATGATACGGGGTGCCACTGTGTACAGAGCACACAGCACAGTCGGCCACTCTGTCCTGACCTACATCAACACAGCGGGCGTTCGACTGTTGCCCTGCGGGGAACTCACTCCAGTTTTCTCACCCACTGGAAATATCCGATAATAAATTCCCGGCGAACTGTCACCTACCTGCCACTACGAATGATGATTGTGTCTTTATGTTATGGCAGTATACGAGTTAACCGTCTCAGTTTTCCATTCTCAGTTTGACTTGGAGCCTAGCCCGATTAACGCTGTGATTTCAGCCAAAGGAGAATCTCTGCGTAGTACATTTTGCTCCATTTGTACCTCCAAATTGGATCAAAATTTTATGACGTCTTCTTTCTGCTATACTACATACACACAATTAAGTTTTCATAGTTTGCTACCCTTCCAGGTAATGCAATTTTAATCGCCAGCAGTCTCTTGTTTCCTGGCACAGTGAACTTTATTCCTTTCAGTTATAAATGTTCCTTAGAAACAAGTATGTCAGAGCGATACAGCTGCAGTAGGAAAGGTAATGTCTGAACATTTAGAATTTATGAAGTAGATAATGTCGGCTCCTGCTATGTTGAGTAGACTTCTTACTACAGCGGGCGACCTAAGGCGATACGAAGACCAGGGCAATGACGTCAGGAGGAACAAGGATACCTTGAGGAACATGAAATGGGAAAAGATTCTGAATGTTGCCACCTAAATGCAGTTCAGCCTAACATAAAATGCGCTATAGTATCAAGATGTACTGAAAACACAGGATCTTGCAAGAGAGCCAGTCTTGTCAAATATTTGGCTAGAAGGATGGATCATGTTTCTGAATATTATATACTGTTCACAGTACAGCATGTCCCCTAAAATAGTAAGCGCGATATGGAAGAAAAGCACGTACCATATTAACTGGAGAACACTATAGTTTGTGGCAGTATAAGATTGCGTTAAGATTTAAGTGACTACGGGTGTTGCGAATCAATAATCCATCTAGCATGTGCTGGCAAATGTTTACTGAAAATCAACATCCAAACGAGATCGATAAATGTACACATGTTCTGCATAAACACACTTCATTGTTTCAATTATGATTGCTATGGCTCTTAATTAGTATGGTACAAATGATAATAACAATTATAGAAACCAAATAAAAAACTGAAGAGACGATGTATAACAGACGGCAGAATTATTCTCTTTAAGATTTCTGCTATAAGAGGTGGCAAGATAATGTGATGTAATCCTTGATATTTAACTATCTAGGAATGGTGGCATTTACACAGACGAAATTTTGTAACGCTTCTTAAGGAGGAATTCAATGTAAAGGGAATAAGTATAAGAACAGATAACAAACATACGAAAAGTGACTACTTTTTGCTTGCCAAGAAAAGAGTCATTATATTAAAATTTAAAAAAGAATATAAATATATATTCATTCTCATCATGGTTTCGTTCAGACATCCTGCAGGCAGAGAACACAGGGAAACGTAGAGAAATATTGACAGCTCTGCTGAAGTGCCGCTATATGAATATTTTCGCACCAGCTTTTTCTCAACAGGCGAAACATGAAAATACACCTGCTGGCATCTGTATTAGTCATTCCTTGTCTTCATATTGGAGTTCTCGTCAGTTATAGTAGCACTGGTCAGTAGTCCCCATCTATACGTACTGACGGAAGAGGGGAGAAATTCAACGTTTGGCTAGATGGTTCTTGACATATGACTAAAAGACGCGTAGCCTGTATTGTAATATTGCAACTGTCGATATTTCAAACTATCAGACACAGTAATAACTGTGAGTAACGTTGCATGCACTACTTCGTAGAACAGTAGTCTATGTTAGCGCCGGCGGTGATCACCATAACCTTTCTACGTAATACACCCATACTCTGCTTGGAACTAGAACACTGCGCAAACTACGCTGTAAAGTATTAAATTTATCGGTATGAAACGGCTAGTTCCTTATTTAAAATTAGCAATTAAAACTCAAAATATCAGTAGACATAAAATATTTTCGTGGTTTTCCGTTCTAGTGTAGGGTATCTGATACTAACCAGTCCCGTGCAAGCCGAAGTAAAATAACTTTTTTTACGAAATAAACTATCATAAACTATCCTCGTAAGTCATTTTTTGAACGTCTTAAATGAATAAACATGGAAGAATTAGGGACAAAATTTGCGCGAGCAGCGACGAGAAGCCTAGACTGTGAAAGAAATCGTTTGTTTGTACCTAATTAAAACAAGTTCCTCAATTACACAGCTGAGATAATTTCGACATTGTTTGATTGTGCCCTGTGATAAACTAGAACAACTGATGTAGTTCAGATCAAGATATAAGGTGGGGTCAAAATGACTCCGTTAAGAGGCACCGTTACATAAGCTATAAACAACAATCACAGTTACTAGATTGAAAAAATAACTCTGACGCGATACAAATTCACAAACAACAAGTAACATTTAAGAGTAAGCATTAACAGTTATGTCCTGCTCGTGAGAAAATAGATGTGAAAACGGATGCGATATTTTTGCCTACTCCGGCTGCTATGTATTTTAACTTTCTTTCATTTCACAACCAGTTTTGGCTTTTTAAGCCGTTGTACAGTAGTTGCGTCTAGAGAAAAGAACGGTATATTACCAGTAACAAATTGGAACGTGGTAGTGAGAAAGTAAATTAGCAGACAGTAATAACCTACAAAAGTTGCCCTATCTATAAAAACAGCAATGTCTCTACGTTTTGGCTCTCCATTAGTTTTGATTCACAAAACTTTAACCGTTCTTAAAATTCTGATAGTCTGTGCACCTCATGGAGGTATAAAAATGGGAGATGGTGCCACAGACTCCTATTGTACGTTGCTTTGAAGCCAGTGCAGCCACTTTCGAGGCCCCAAAACGTTAGCAGTCTGCTGTTTGTGATTGCTTTTTGTTCTTAAATACTGTGGAGTGTTAGCAAGAGTTGTTTTAAATAGTATGTGCTGCAGTGCTTAAGTGAATAGCGCAGTGTCAAGAAGGCATTTGCCACTGTTTTCCTGATCTTAATGCATATTTGAACAATATGCAGTTGGCCTCATAAATATATATATACAGTAACCAATGAGAGGAATATGTGATATGAAATGGCTCCTTCCGTAATGTCGAATTTTCCTTAACGCAGAGTGACGGGACAGATATTTAGTCTATGTCCTCTTTCCTAAAATCGTGAGAAGCTATTTTGATATGTTTGGTCAACTTCCAATCTTTCCTTCTCACAGCGTCCACCAGAGAGCTTTTCGAGTTTGGCTGGCATAAAATCTAAACTCAAATCATAGAAACGAAACCACCACAGAAAAAGTAAACAGCGCGACCAAAATTCTTATATGTAAAAGAAAATATCGCTTCTGCGTGTACACTTACGAATGACATGTTATTTCTTTACACTTTGGGCTATAATCAGATTGAGTGGTACCGGTATTACCGTAAATGACCCATTCTGGGATTTTGATCGAAACAGCACCACTAAACCACACAAAGCACCAGAAGCTAATGTTTGGGGCAAAAGACATGGCGGACGTCGGCTTGATGACACTGTCGTCGTAATAGTTCCTTCTATAACACATGAACCACGGATGGTGTAGGTGTAGCGAGGTTGCTTATTACTCAAAACCTCCTCCGTCCCATGTTCGCATCCCACCACCGCTTAAATTTTGATTAATAATCAGCACTGGCGGCCGAAGACTTCCGGCGTAAGAAGTCACCCTCATTCTGGAAACGACATTGTCAAACAGGGAGGAGGAGCGGACAAAATTTCAGAGCACTCAGTCGTTCTAGGGTTGGGATACTACCCCTAAAGGCGGAATAATCAGCAATGATCAACGGTATGAGGATGCAGAAGGCAATGGAAACCACTGCATTAAAGACACGTAAAGTGTATCCACAGGACATGTGGGCTGAGAGACCGATGACCTCAGCAGTTTAGTCCCATAGGAACTTACCACCACCAAATGGCCTGTAACTGAAAAAGTATCATGATGATCTCTCCATTGGCAAAATATTCCGGAATAGTCCCCCATTCGGATCTCTGGGAAGCGACTGCGAAGTGGGTGATGACCATGATAAAAAGACTGAATATTCAACGAAAGGATGAAGTTATTGGAGTCAGGGCGTGGAATGTCAGAAGCTTGGAGGTGATAGGGAAACCAGAAAATCTAAAAAGGGAAATTCAACGGATCAATCTAGATATAGTGGGTGTCAGTGGAGTGAAACAGAAAGAAGACAAGGATTTCTTGTCAGATTAGCATAGGCTAATGTCAGCAGCAGCAGAAAATTTTAAAACGGGAGTAGGAGTCTTTATGGATAAGTCAGGGCAGACAGTGTGTTACCGTAAACACTTCAGTGATAAGGTTTTTCTTATCAGAATCAACAGCAAACTAACACCGACAACCATAGTTCAGGTATACATGCCAACGTCACAAGCTGAAGGTGAAGAGGTAGACAAAGTGTAGCAAGATATTAAAAGGGTAATACAGTACGTAAAGGGAGATGAAAATCTAATAGTCATGGGAGATTGAAATGCAATCCTAGGGCACAGAGTAGAAGAAAAGGTTACAGGAGAATATCAGCTTGGGACAAAGAATGAGAGAGGAGGAAGACTAATTGAGTTCTGTACTAAATTTCAGCTGCTAATAGCGAATACTCTGTGCAAGAATCACAAGAGTAGGTGGTGTACTTGGAAAAGGCCGGATGATACGGGAAGATTCCAGTTTGATTACATCATGGTCAGACACAGATTCCGAAATCAGATACTGGATTGTAAGGCGTACCCAGGAGCAGATATACACTCAGCTCGCAATATAATAGTGATGAAGAGTAGGCTGGAGTTTAAGATATCAGTCAGGAAGAATCGATACACAAAGAAGTTGGATACAGAAGTACTAAGGGATGACGAGATACGCTTGAAGTTCTCTAAGGCTATAGAAACAGCAATAATCAATAGCTAAGTGGGCAGTAGAGTTGAAGAGGAATCGACATCTCTAAAATGGGCCATGACAGATGTTAGAAGATAGATACAAAGAAGGTAACTGAGAAAAAATCGTAGGTAACAGAAGAAACACTTCAGTTGGTCGATGAATGGAGGAGGTACAAATATGTTCCGGGAAACTCAGGAATACAGAAATACAAGTTGCTGAGGATTCAAATAAATAGGAAGTGCAGGGAAGCTAAGGCGAAATGGCTGCATGAAAAACGTGAAGAGATCGAAAAAGAAGTGATTGTTGGAAGGACAGACTCAGCATACTGGAAAGTCAAAACAGGCCTTCCGTAACATTAAAGGTAAGAGTTGTAACATTAAGGCTGCAACGGGAATTCCGCTGTTAAATTCTCAGGAGAGAGCGGATAGGTGGAAAGAAAACATTGAAAGCCCCTATGGAGAGAAAGATCTATGTGATGTGATAGAAGAAGGAAAAGGAGTCAATTTAGAAGAGATAGGGGATCCAGTATTACAACTAGAATTTGAAAGAGCTTTGGAGGACATCAAATTAAATAATGCAGAAGAGATAGATAACAGTCTATGAGAATTTCTAAGATCATTGGGGGAAGTGGCAACAAAACGACTATTCACGTTGGTGTATAGAATGAATGCGTCCGGCGCCATTCCATCTGACTATCGTAAAAATATCAGTCACGCATTTCGGAAGACTGCATGAGGTGACAAGTACGATAATTATCGCACAATCACCTTAACAGCTCATGCATCCAAGTTCATGACAAGAATAATATACAGAATAATGGAAAAGAAAATTAAAGATGTGCTACATAACGACCAGTTTATCTTTGGAAAAGGTAAAGGCACCAGAGAGGCAATTCTTGCGTTGCGATTGATAACGGAAGCAAGACTAAACAAAAATCAATACACGTTCATAGGATTTGTTGACCTGGAAAAAGCGTTCGACAATGTAAAATGGTGCACAGGGTTAGAAATTCTGAGAAAAAAAGGGTTAAGCTATAGGGAGAGACGGGTAATATAAAATATGTACAAGAGTCAAGAGGGAATAATAAAAGCAAGAATGAAGTGCTCGGATTAAAGAGGGTCTAAGACAGGAATGTAGTCTTGCGCCCTAGTGTTCAATTCGTACATCGAAGAAGCAATGATGAAAATAAAAGAAAGGTTCAGGAGTGGAATTAAAATTCAAGGTGAAAGGATATCAGTGATACGATTCGATTATGACATTTCTATTCTGGGTGAAAGTGAAGAAGAATTACGTGATCTGCTGAATAGAATGAATAGTCTAATGGGTACGGAATATGGAGTGAGAGTAAATCGAAGAAAGACGAAAGTAACGAGAAGTAGCAGAAATGAGAACAGTGATAAACTTAACATCAGGATAGAAGGTCACGAAGTACATGAAGTTAAGGAATTCGACTACCTAGGCAGTAAAATAATCAGATCACTACCTTGTCGAAATAAAATGCAGATGGATACCCAGCACAGCAAGGAAACGTAGGACCATAACCACTCACCGAATCGACCTAGATCTTCTGAAAACACACAGAGCAGAGTATCCCTATAGAATGGTAGTTCAGAGTGATTGGAAGAGATTGAGACATATGGTGGAAGAAGCGGCAGTGCGACTGGCTACTAACAACAAGAAAAGGAAGCTTTAGCGGTGGACGGATGAATGTGAGAATGCAGTCGAGGTTCTAGGGACGAAACTCAGGATAGTCTAGACAATGCACCCACCAGAGCAGAAGTAGCAGAGGCAACTAAAAGCATCAAAACATACAAGGTATCAGGCAATGAAGGTATCTATGCTGAAGATGTCAAGTGGGGCGGGCCTGAAATAGAAAGAAGCATGTGCAATATAATAACGGAGAAATAAGAAAATACCCATAGACTGGAAAGAAGCCATTATAATACCACTACATAAGAAAGAGGACAAGAAAGTACCTGACAACTACAGGGGCATCTCTCTATTAAACATAGCGTACACGGTTTTGTCGAGAATCTTGCTGAACAGAGTTGAAGAACAACTGAGGCCGAGAGTAGGAGAGTACCAGTGTCGTTTTAAAAAAGCGAGGAACTTTACAGAACAGATATTTGCAATAAAAAGGATAATAGAACAAAGACACAAGAAACTAAAAAAGAGAATAGTTACATTTGTGGACTTCCAAAAGGCCTACGATTTTGTTGACAGAAGTACTCTGCTTGATGTGTTAGAAGATAGAGGACTGAATGCTACAACACATGCAATAATAAAAGAAACGTTAAGCGACACTTCTGCCAGGATCAGGCAACGCAGTACGCTGTCAGACAACTTCGAAATAAAAACAGAAGTCCGGCAAGAGGACGGACTGTCACCATTTATATTTAACCTGGTTTTGGACGAAGTAGTGACACAGTGCAGACAACTAAATAGTAACATGAAAATCAAAGGTGTGCAAATAGGGTACACGGTCAAACATAATGCAACAGTGGACTTCCTGGCATTCACAGATGACATGGCACTCTTAATTGAGACAGAAGAAGAGCCAAAGACAACATTAAAAATTCTAGCCGAAACAGCAGAAAAGGTCGGACTGAAGACTTCATGTAAGAAAACGAAGACACTGAACACTAAGTCTGACTGGAAGGCAGATGGCCAAGTGGTGTAGAAATTCAACAGTTTTCGTTATTTGGGGAAGAAGATAACTGGTGGTATACAGAGCAACAGTAGCGAAATAGACAGGGCACAGCTTTTGCAGAAGCTTTGGTATGAGGTGAAACCAGCATGTGGTAAGAAAAATCTGTCACGGAATGCCAAATTGCGACATTACACAGCAACTGTAAGAAATGCTGCCCTGTATGCATCAGAAACGATTGCACTCAGCAAGAGAGCTTGTATACGGTTGGAGAAGGAGGAGCGGAAAATTTTGAGAGACATACGGGGCACTAAAAGACATGGGGATATCTGGATGCACAGAACACGACAAAAACTGTATGAAAATATTGAAACCATATCGAGAGAGATATGGAAGAGGAGGCTACGATTTGTTGGTCAAATCATGAGGATGGACGTGAAGAGGTTGACTAAGAAGATACGGAATGCAACATGTCGTACGCGAGTAAAGGAAGTCAGTGGTGACTGGAAGGCTGTAGGAATAAAAGAAAAGAATCTGCTGGCAGTAATACAGATAGGGAGAAGTATAAAGGTTTGGTGGGTGGTCAAAGTTGTCTTAACAGAAGAAGAAAAAAACAGAAGAAGCGAGAGAATAAGGAGGTATTTTGAAGAAAGAAGACGTGCAAAACAAGCCACACGTGACTCTGAAGGGTCCTAACGAAGCAGAAGAAGAAGAAGGCAGTAAAATAACCAATGACGGACGGGTTAAGGAAGACATCAGAAGCAGACTAGCAATAGCAAAAAGAGCATTCCTGCCAAGAGAAGTATACAAGCATCAGACATAGGTCTTAATTTGAGAAAGAAATGTCTGGGAATGCATGTCTGGAGTACAGCATTGTGTGATAGTGAAACATGGACTGTGGGAAAACCGGAGCAGAAAATGAAAGCATTTGAGATCTGGTGTTACGTTTGAATTATGAATATTAGGTGGACTAATGAGGTAATGAATTAGAAGGTTCTGGGCAGAATCGGAGAGGAAAATAATATGTCTAAAACACTGACAAGGAGAAAGGGCAGGATGATACGAGACATGGTAAGACATGAGGGAATGACTTCCATCGCACTAGAGGGGGCTGTAGAGGGTAAAATCTGTACAGGAAGATTGGAATACATCCAGAAAATAATTGAGGACGCAGGATGCAAGAACTATTCTGAGATGAAGGGGTTGGCACAGGAGAGGAATTCGTGGTGAACCGCATCAAACCAGTCAGAAGATTGTTGACCCAAAAAGAGTATAATACCTCCACGGTGCAGATAACGCTGGCAATTTGCAATAATAATACGTTGACCAAAGACCAGAAGTCTGGATAACCTAACAATTTCAAATCTCTCTCCCAGATCAAGGTGAGACTGGTGCGACTTCATTCATATATATTTCTTCGTTTTTTAGTTTGCTTCTACAAGCAACCCAACAAGCCAAAAAAACGTTTTACATCATCTCGGTTCCTATAGTTCCGGAACCTGTACAGCAAATTGGAATAGAGATAAACATAAACATCATTTCCGCCCTTTTTGTTGCTCATGAAAACCACACATTGCATAATGTAGCACCATACAGCGAGACCTTCAGAGGTGGTGGTCCAGATTGCTGGGCACACCGGTACCTCTAATAACCAGTAGCACATCCTCTTGCATTGATGCTTGCCTGTATTCGTCGTGGCACACTATCCACAAGTTAATCAAGGCACTGTTGGTCTAGATTGTCCCACTCCTCAACGCCGATTCGGCGTAGATCCCTCACAGTGCTTGGTGGGTCACTTCGTCCATAAACAGCTCTTTTCATTCTATCTCAGGCATGTTCAATATGGTTCATGTCTGGAGAACATGCTGGCCACTCTAGTCGAGCGATGTTGTTATCCTGAAGGAAGTCATTCACAAGATGTGCACGATGGGGGCGCGAATTTACGTCCACGAAGACAAATGCCTAGCCAATATGCTGCCGATATGGTTGCACTATCGGTCGGAGGATGGCATTCGCGTATCGTACAGCCGTTATGTCGCCTTCCATGACCACCAGCGGCGTACGTTGGCCCCACATAATGCCACCACAAAAGAGAAGGGAACCTCCACCTTGCTGCACTCGCCGGAAAGTTTGTCAAAGGTGTTGAGCGTGCCTGGGATGCCTCCAAACACATCTACGACGATTGTCTGATTGATGGCATATGCGACACACATCGGTTAAGAGAACGCGATGCCAGTCCTGAGCGGTCCATTCGGCACGTTGCTGGGCCCATCTGTAACGCGCTTCATGGTATCGTGGCTGCAAAGATGAACCTCGCTATGAACGTCGGGAGTGAAGTTGTGCATCATGCAGCCTGTTGCGCACAGTTTGAGTCGTAACACGACGTTCTGGTGCTACACCAAAGGCATTGTTCAACACGGTGGGTTCCTCTGAGCCCTAATCCGTAGCAGTAGTAGTCCATTTGGCATTCTGAGCGTGGCATGTCTTCGACAATTCCTGTCTCTCTTTGTCTTCTCCATGTCCGAACAACATCGCTTTGGTTCACTCCGAGACGCCTTGACGCTTCCCTTGTTGAGAGCACCTCCTGGCACAAAGTTAGAATGCGGACGCAATCGAACCGCGATATTGACTATCGAGGCTTGGTTGAACTAGAGAAAACACAAGCTGTGTACCTCCTCCCTGCTGCAATGACTGGAACTGATCGGCTCTCGAACCCACTCCGTCTAATAGGCACTGTTCATGCAAGGTTGTTTACAACTTTGGGCAGTTTTAGTGACGTCTCTAATCAATCAAAAGGACTGTGTCTGTGATATAATATCACAGTCAACGTCTGTCTTCAAGAGTTCTGGGGACCTGGGTGATGCAAACCTTTTTTTGATATATATATATATATATATATATATATATATATATATATATATATATATATATATATAATGGGTAGTTAATGGGTAGTTTAGGTAACGATGTTTGGACTCTGTCCCAACTATACCACGGAGACTCAATAAGTCTGATATCTGTGTGACCAGAGGAAATGCAACAGTTCATCAGGGTGTTCACGAACCTAATGCTAGACGCTACGAGCTGCATCACAAAAGACTCTGCCGTTTTGGAATACAGTCTCACCATTGGAGAACATAGATTGTGCCATGGTATCGAGCTGATTAGCCAAAGTGGTGAACTATTCCTTCTCAGTAATGCGACACCGCAGGGCAACCATGGCGCCCATGGAATATCGGCTGCCCAAAATCGTCACCGAAACATCATGATATTCCGATCTTGGGATGTAAACTCAGCCAGGACTTGGAAACAAGGCTCATTCTACTAAACGATCTTTTTCCATTGCTACGGAGTCCAGGTTTTATTCTCTCGTCACAACGTTTTCCTGTAACCAGTGAGTGGTTTTGGAATTCCAGTTTGCTCCGCAATTCCGGGCCTATGGAGCTCTCTTCGCGTTATTTTGATATTTAACAGGGGTCACGAGTGCGACTTTTGGTTCTACAGTGAATATAGGCCTGTCGTCCACTTTCCTTTTGTCACGATCCTCATCAGTGATGGCCTGTCACACTTTCGTTTGCTTTGTAACAAGATTTTTATGCCACTTTCCCTGCATGCTGTATAAATCGTTAATGTAGTGCCTCTTGAAACACCTGACACCTCGGCTCCTTTGCTTATGGAAGGACTCACCATACGAACACTAACAGTTTGTCCACGTTAGAATTTAGTTAGCTCCGACATGTTCCATTCTCAACTGGCCACAAGTGAAACACGAAATATATTGAGGACACTGAATAGGTGCCTTTCGTCGTCCAGTACAACAACGCAATCTGCAGGCTTGGCTGGCATCTGCAGATATAGTCAAGCATGCATGTCTCGCCGTGTTTCCATATTTTTGATCAACCTCTGTATGTCAGTACTGAAAGTGGTGCACGTTTCCCCTTCAGTAGTGCGAATTTGGAACTTACATTAATGTAACCCGGCTACTATAGGATTGACGGTGGTGCAGAACTAATAACTTGTCTGTGTTTGACGGCGAAATGTTCTTGGTGTTTTGGAGCCATCGAAAATTCCGCGCAACTTCGCAACAAAATTGCGCGGAATTTTCGATGACACCAACACACCAAGAACATTTCGCTACAGTGAAAGAATAAAAATCGAAAACTGACGATTATGTAAAGAGCATGTTGTAAATCTTGTGAACAGCCGTCTGATGAAGAACTTGTCAGTTCGAAATCGGTTACGGCGCTATTTACTTAACTAAATAGCAGTATTAATAGTGGCTGGTTTCTGTCTTCTTCTTTGTAAGAATTAACATACATTAAGTATTATTTTTGCATTAGTAAATTATTTTTGTAACGCATAATATATGTTCACCTCGAGAGCTTCAGGAGAGCAACTACACAGCCTGTCCCATACTATGTTCACCGATATCGTGGCACCACCAGGTCACAATAGCGAACTATGATAAACCTATGAAAGAATGAATGCAGGATCTTACAGACATTTCCTGCTGATCATTTAGAAACTAAATGTTGTTTGTGGCACTCAGACTTGGATTCAAAAACGAGAAAGTTCATCAATGAGCAACAGCAAAATATCTTCTTTGAGACTTACGTAGTATTATTTTCTTTTTTAAAAAAATAAAGGCTAACTTTTATGTGGAATTTAGTGACCGCTGAAGGCAGAAACATAAATACACAGTAACTGAACCTTACAGACACCTACAAAGTGAAATAAGATTTCAGAACTCAACCTAAAAACTGATCAGCAAGAACCCTGACATACCCGGTGAAGTTACCGGTTTTTGAAGAACCTAAAGAAACCTAGTGGAGCACTTGACTGGCTTGTTGAGTTGCTTGTAGAAGGAAACTAAAAAACGAAGAAAGGTAACACGTTAGTGCAACAGGAAGGTGCAAAAAGGAGAGCTGCACCTCACAGATCGTAAAACTTAGAAAATGCACAATACGCAAAACAGATAAAACATCATTTGTTTGAAAAAAACGCAGTAAACAGGAAAGAAGAATAGCATCTCTAAGGAAGCCCTCAGCATAAAGTCTAGTGGTGTCTGGGATAATTCGACTATCACATAAGTGGTGAGTCTGTGAAAGAACACAATAAAAAATAATTCAAGAAGCAGGAATTCCTGAGAAAGAGCGGCTATGAGTAATTGGAATTACGTTGACCAGAGGTCGAGAAATAGGAGGAGAAACGTCCTTGTGGTAAATTTGATTTTTCATTAGTAGTGACATCAGATTCTGAAGTAGGAGAATTCTGAGAGACTGGCGTAAATTTACGACGAGAAATGAGCGGATTTCAGTTAACGTTTGCTGAACTACAGATAAATAAGAGAAGATGAATCATCTGAGATATTTCCTCATAGTGTCATATCTGTGGCTAGTTATAAGTACGTTGAGGCACTTGTAGTGTGCAGAGGGAGGGGGGAGTGAGAGACAGATTGTAACAAAACACCTTCCCCATATCCTCCTCCCCCCTTGCCCCCCACAGAACCTAGCTTGAGTCAACGACCGGATACAATATTTTGTGGCCTGTTCCGTCCTTTTTGCAGTTTATTTTTACAGTACCTATTCACATGACATAAATGAAGAAAATAGTTATATGCACTTCTTACCGTCAGAAGTCCCACCACGTAGATTACGTTTTTCAGCTGCTACTGGTAGCTTTTATTTTCTGCAGAAATATTAGTGTTTAAGAAATAATAATATCGTGGTATAAAATTATTTGTCTCAACACAAGTGACATGGACACACATAATTACATTTCCTACTCATGTTTTATATCCCCTGGATGTGAAATTTATTCTGTCGGAAGTTCAATTTTTGAAGAAACTTTCAGGGATAGCACTGTTTTGAGATTATGTTCTGTTTCGGTACTATATTCTTCATAACCCATCTATAAGAAATTGCGTTGACCTATTTTCTCAGGTACATCACAGTCAAAATGTTTTCAACTAACTAAATACTTCTCAAACGTATATCACCAACCGCTGATCGTTTCTCCATATTAAATGAGTGAAATGTTGCTCAAAATATGTTGTAATCGTATTAAATTGGAGATAAAGAGTCTGGTGCCTCACACGAACTGGTAAATTTGTGTACGTCTAATAGCATAGCAGTAGCAAGCAATGGTCCATAATTTCTCAGTCACATCTTACAATTAGATCAAAGACATGTACCGGCTTAATTCATCTGTACAAGTCTAGATTAGGTCCCATGTTCGGAATCCAATAAAAGGAATTTATTTAATAAACGTATTCTCTTTTATTCATTGTCAGCTTGCAGTCTAGCCAACCACTGTTCTCTTGTTTAATGAATTTTCACTCTGCAGCCGACTGTATGCTTATTTGAAACTTCTGGACTGGTTAAAAGTTTATGCCGGACTTGGATTCGAACTTGGGACCCTGGTCATTCACGGGAAAGTGTTCTACCGACTGAGCTATCCAAGGAAGACGCACGACTTAACCTCACACCAACGCCTCCGTCAGAACCTCATTTCCTACCTTACAAATTTCACCAAAACTCTCCCGCATAACTCGGGGAACTAGCAACACCTGTTATATGGCACAACTTCTGTGAAGTTTCGAAAGTAGGAGAGACCATACAGGCTGAAGTACATTTGTGAGGCCAGAGTCTGAGTCGTGCTTGTATAGCTCAATCAGTGTATGCGAGAAACCAAGGTCGCGGGGTCGAGTAACGGTTCATCCCAAACAGTCTAACATAACAGACGTGACACACTGTCATCTTTTTGTTTCCCACTGCGATAGCAGCGCTCCAAGCGACCAGCAGTTATGATGTTGAGTTCCGCTGGGTATTGTGATGACGTAAGCGAATAGTAATTGTTTATGTTGGTTTGTAAAATGGTTTTTATAAACTGAAGCGTCTGTATTGCAATAAATTACTGTCATCAGGTTATATGTCCAAGAGAAATTCTTCTATAAGCTTAAATTTTGGTATCGTAACTTATTTTCTAACAACAAGAATCCCAATAAGAAACTGAAAAAGTTGGTTCATTTGGGCTGCTGATTTATTTTGTACTTTTTCATTCAAATCTGTTGGCATCCACTTAATATTCCTTGCTTCGTAAGAGTGATGGCAATGTTTTTTCTTTCTTCTTCTTTTAAAAGAAAGAATAGAACTTCTTCACAGACAGGTTGTTTGTCAGTTATTCAGTACTTACATTCAAGCGAACTGTTATGTAATCAACTTATTGACATGAAAGTTGTACTTGTGGGGTTGAGGCACGTATGGCTAACACACAGAACGATGCTACAACTGGGGCGTCAATTCTCTTTGACTCTGATGCGTGAAACTCAGTGTTTATATTCTCTTGGTATCAACGTGATAGGTTGCAGTTCTGTCCAGTGTCACATACATTTCTTCAAGAATGCGTTGTAGCATGTCACTGGATTCATTAGCGTTTATTAGAAAATCATTCATGTCTTCTGATATTACACAAACACTTAGAGGCAAAAACAAATACATAAATTAAATCAGTACCTTATATGTCACGTATAAAATGCATGAAAACATCTTTACTACGAATGTGACGGTCAGTTTTCCTTCCGCTTGGAGTGTGATTGTCGCTCAATGTGTCAAACGGTAACAACTTCTGCAACAGAGAATGTCGCGACTGTACATACTAGACTGTGGTTTTAACCTGCCATGAAATTTCACTGTTCCTTTGTCTGCAATTCGTTTTTTACACTCGTTGTGATAACGAGTGAGTCTATAGGGTCAATCGAAAATTTGTGTCAAAGCAGGACCCGAATCCTAGTTGTCTGTTTATCGCGAGCAATCGCCTTAATCACTAGATCCAATGAGGATGCTTGCACACATTATTCATACTTTCATCTGCTCTTATGTTTCCACCTATGAATTCCAATTGCCGACAGAAATTTTTAATGGGCACTGCATATTCATTACCTTCATGTTTGATCGTATCTGAAAGGCCGTCTCATTTCACATCATTCCAGATTCTGGGATATATATAATTTTGAGTGAATGTTTAGCAGCACCAGTGTCTGAACTTCAATCAATGTGCACATTATCCATAACTGGCGCCTCAAGATTATCTACGATTATAAATAAAAGTAACTTACTGCAAAGATTCGATTTATTTATTTTTTATTCATAGCTTAGAGCTGTTTTCTTTATGTCTGCGTTCACTACAGTCAGGGGACTACATCGTATCGATGCTGAGGTCGTTCCCGTAGCTAGCTGCGAGATGAGAAAATTCTCTTTATGTCTCCCCAGCGTCTCGGTATCCGGTGTCTTCGTTTGAAGACCTAGATAGGGATGAGATAGTCACCACAAAGAACAACCAATACCCTCGTCGGGAACTTCCTCCAGGAAAATGACACGTGTTTCCACACAGGAACTTCGTTTCTTCTGATATCATTTTGTGTCTCTGCACAAGATATTTTCTACGAATGGCTTTAACACTGTGTAACGGGACATAAACAGTGAAAGTTATGTCAACAATGTAAATTTGCGGTTTGTGAACTCCGTCTTCAGCAAAACACAATGTATTTCTCTTTCTGTTTACCCATACATGTTTCGACACCTTTACCTTCAGCGAGATTCGTTTCCTTTCTGTAAAGTACCACACAAACTTCATGGTTATTTTCCCACTATAGACCTAAAAAAGTAGCATGTGAATTTTATTATTTTGTCTCGATTGCTCACCTGACACTACCCTTACCTGTGACAATGGATTTCTATACGCCTACTTGTTTTTATTCTTTCTACAGTTTGACGGGAGGTCATTGCGAAGCAGTCGTAAGGAATGTGCTTATTTTTGAAAATACACTTTTCCATGAGTAGTGTATGTTTTCCTTGTCGTTGTGCATCTTTAGAGTACTTCGTTTTTCTGTTGTAGTTGTCCTGTGTGGTAGTGATTTAAGTGCACCTGTTCACAGAGATCCAGTGTGAGCTACAGTATTTTTGTCGTATGGAAGCGAAACTTAGTAAATGTTCTAATTCAGTAATGTGGAACCGATTTACATTGCAAAAATTAGTTCCGATTTTGGCCACAAGTTGCAAATATGGCGCTGTTAATTGAAGGGAAGGGTATAGAAGGGTGGTGTCTAAGGAATGGGATGCGGACAGAAAAGTTAAAACAAGTGAGAGAGGCATAATGTTGATTTTACATATTAACCATTTCTTACACAATTTATTCAAAAGAATATTTGCACCTGGATTTTTTCAGCGTTAATCCGTTCCGCATTAACGAATTAGTACATCGGCCAAGTTTTGCTGCCATACGACAACTGCAGCCCAGACTGCACCTCCGTAAATAATTTCACTTTAATTATAACCAATCGAAGGAACATACTATTTTCTCACCTTTTTCTATCACTTTCATCGAGTTTTAAGCCAAAATGCTTATGAAATCATACTCGTAGAGAGACGCTATGTTATTGTTGCTGCTCATTTGCTCATCGTTCAGTTTCTGCTTAATATGGTGCGAATTATGGATGT
The DNA here is from genome assembly GCF_021461385.2 of Schistocerca piceifrons. Lineage (NCBI taxonomy): Eukaryota > Metazoa > Arthropoda > Insecta > Orthoptera > Acrididae > Schistocerca > Schistocerca piceifrons. The sequence continues at coordinate 786,158,855 of NC_060139.1, read as the reverse complement.
TTAATTAAACTGTTTTAGATGTCACATATAGGAACGTAACAGGCATGCGACAATTTTATTGCTATAGACCTTCTTTTCAATGCGTCGCTGTTATGGTCTCTGGGGAAAATTTAGTCACTTCGTTTTCAGCAATTAAACTTTACTGATGGTTTTGAGTAAACTCGTCTTTGTTACATCAAACGCGGTAGGGAGCTTCATATACACGGTATGACGTCATGTATAATTACCAACATCAGAGTATAACTTTTTTTGCCTTGTGATCAGCAACTCGTAGTCTCGACGCTAGCGTTGCTGGCTCTCGATTGCGGAGACCTAGGTTCGATCCGTGGCCAGGACGAGGACATTGTCCGCTAGGGACTGGTTATGTTATTCTTATGATGATATCATCATCGACACATTTGTGTTTGTTTGTGTGTGTGTGTGTGTGTGTGTGTGTGTGTGTGTGTGTGTGTTAGTTTTTCTCTACTGTAAGTTTCTAATGTACTACTGTCTTCTCTCGGGGTTACTATGGCAAGTTAATCGGTGTAGTATTGTCATAAATACGAAGAATCTTATTTAAATAACTTTTAATAATGAAGGAAATATTATTTTCTGAGAAATAATACATCTCGGTGGCGTTTGGTGCTTTTAAAGATGTTTCCTGTAGTTCCAGTTTTGAGAATGTCACAAGTGAGCGGAGTTTAGACTGACTGGGAAAGGGTTTGTGAACAGACGAGTGACATTTTTTACTAGATTCATTCAACAGTTAACTGTTTCACGCATAAGACTAAGTGTCATCTCAACCCCCCACTTGCTCATAAAAATGCAAATGCTCTGGCATAAAGGTTGTCTCCCTCTGCTTTTATTGTATTATCGGTAATACGGTGAGCATTATTGTTCCCATTATTAGCATTTTCATTGCTTCTGAAATGTCAAATATTTCTTTATGCAAACTTCCGCTTTGTTCGTGTTTTCAGTTTCTTGTCTAGTGGTAGTTGCTTGAAGAATTACTTCCCATACACGAACCAGCCGTTTCAGCCGCTTTCAGTTCAAATCAAATGGCTCTGAGCACCGTAGGACATAACATCTGAGGTTATCAGTCCCCTAGAACTTAGAATTACTTAAACATAACCAACCTAAGGACATCACATGCATCCGAGGCAGGATTCGAACCTGCGACCGTAGCAGTCGCGCGGTTCCTGACTGAAGCGCCTAGAACCGCTCAGCCACTCCAGCCGGCGCCGTTTTCAGTGAAACGCGTCAGTTTATTTCGGGACTGACTGATGTCGTATATCATTCAGAATTGATTTAAATTCATTACTATCTGGATTCCGTTTCCGTAAAATAAAGAAATATTCAACAATTGTGACACGTAACGTCAGTGATTAAGAGAATTAAACCATCTACTTTTACATTAATTCCTTCTCTTTCCTAGTGGATGTTTTTCATGTTATATTTTGTATAGTTCAGCTGGGTCTATGTGAGCAAGACTTAGCAGAGAGGCTTAGGGCAGTGACTTTGTGTCCGTTCGGGATTCCTGGCAGTTTTATTTTTTTATTTTGGCTTTCAGAGAAGAAAGAGAGTGGGCTGGAAAGAAGCATCCGCTAGTGGCAGATACACGCCGCAGTCCAAGCACTGTTCAGGCCGGACGTATGGGCGCCGCTTCCTGGCAATTTTTCATACAGTACGCCCTGTGCAATATTAGATCCAGACCAACATCCGCAGAAGCTGTATAACATAACTTGACGGACACCTGTGCTTACACAAAATCTTAACTCTTACGAGCAGTGAAACATCGTCAACACACATTTCAAAGCAGCTTAAAGACACAAGGGAATTAAAGGCAGTAGTCTAGACAGCATTGATTAATATCAATGGGACAATTGAAAATTTGTGCTGGACCAGGATTCGAACCTGGGTCTTATGCTTGCTAGGCAGTTGCGCTGACCACTTTTTATTATTATTACTATTTTATTTATTATTATTATTATTTTTATATAATTGTAAATATTTATACCGCTTTTTGTTTTTTTATTTTTAAGAAAAAAAATATAAACGCGGTTCCTCCGCTTTATGGTCCAACATTGCGACCACTTTTTTGGTTTGGGAACAGGAAGGCAGGGTAAACAAACAATCTTTATTCGTACAATTGTGCTGTCCTAGGGATAAGAAAAGTATCGAGACAGCAAAAACAATTTGGAAACCATAAAATCAACGTAAAGGCCGCCCTCTTTTTTTTTCTTTTTTTTTTGTAACATGAATAAAGTAAATGACAATCCTAGTCACGGGCGGGAGTGAAAATGAAGTTATCATCTGCATCACAATCCCTGCAGCACGCGGTGTCGCATCATAAATCTGGTAGAAAGCCATATAATCTTGACCATTTCTGACATTGTGGTGGCATGTATCTCTCCTGCGTCGACCATTTGAAGGACCATTGTCTGAGGCGGTTTCGGTGTTTACCATCGTTGTGCGTGTGTGTGTGTGTGTTTTTTTTCGCGTTAACATAATCCAGTCATAACTGGCGCCAACAGGTAGGGGCCAGTTTTCTTCTCAGTGTGCTATATGCCAATATAATTGAACCGCGCAGTACTGTCTCTAGTCGTTCTGCTGCACGAGTCTTCTCAGTTCTGGGACACCCCAGCTGTCGGGCGGATTGTGGAAAACACTTCCAAAAAAATTGGAAAAGTAAGTCCTGTATTTCGTGTGACTCCGTAAGAGGTCGTGTTGTTCTTGTAAATACATCCAATAATCCATCACGGACTTAATATCGTACGAATACAAATATTTCGCCGCATGTCCAGCGATCCAATTGACCGCATACGTCTTTTGTTTGGGAAAAAAAGGTCTTGTCCGGTAGAAAAAGTACATCCGATGTGATTTCTGTGTAGTTAGTGCGCCGAAGGAAGACCAGTATTCGACGAGTCAGCATCCAGACGTCCCTCGCTGCGCCACACACTAAACCATGTTCTTCCGTTGCTAACAGTCCACAGTTTGTGCAAAGAGGAGAATCGACCATTTGAATTGTATGTAATCGATTCCTGGTCACAAGTTTACGGTTTATAAGAACATACCATATGGATCTCGCTGCTGTTGACAGTAATGGAGTATACACTGCACACCAAATGTGGTTCCACGTTCTCGACGGGTATTTGAATTCCATTATGTTGCGGGCATGGTGATCCATCAAGCACCTATAGATCTCCCGAGTCGTGGGTATTCTCGTCGAAGGTACTTTCAGACGAACAGAATTGTAATCAACAAGAAATGAGGCAATGTGTGCAAGAGAAGGTGAAATATTGCCCACCGCAATAGGGGGTTCGTACGAAGGCGGAACAAGTACTTCTGTCAGAGCTGACGTTATGGTATGCTTTCGTTGTTGCCAATTTCGTATCATCGCTCGCATGTAAAGCGCCAGAGCTTTGCTTCGCACGTTTGTGAGGTTGAGGCCACCATTCCGGAACTGTAGCGTTAACGTGTCATATTTGATCTTAAATAACAGCCCAGTACTAACACAATAACCAAAGGCAGCCATGAGGCGGTCCGCAATACCCTTCTGTATTGGTTGGATCTGCGCTAAATGGGGCAGTCGTGACGCTATGTGAACGTTAGTGTATGCCACACGTTGGATCATGTCAAAGGCTCTCGGTGAGTTGTTGCGTATCGTCAGACGTATATTCTGCAGAAGCCGCCGATAACTCGCCGCCGCTGACCGCCGTAGTGAACTGGTAAATGTGATCCCCAGACATCTCAGCGATTCCATCGTCTAAAACGGTCCCGGTACGTCTTCCAGACCCCGTCCAATATGCATAATTTTGGATTTCGTCATGTTAACGACACTGCCTGCCGCCGTCCGGTAAGAGTCTAGATGTTCTACATCTCAGCGATTCCACCGTCTAAAACGGTCCCGGTACGTCTTCCAGACCCCGTCCAATGTGCATAATCTTGGATTTCGTCACGTTAACGACACTGCCTGCCGCCGTCCGGTAAGAGTCTAGATGTTCAACAGCCTGACGCACTTCATGTCCTGATCTAACAAGAAGGATCAGGTCGTCCGCATATGCGCAACAAACGAAAGAGTTCTCATTAAGCACTATCCCAGTAATTGAGCGCCTCATAATACACATCAGCGGCTCAAGCGCTATCGCAAACAGCATCATGGAGAGTGGGCACCCTTGTCGGACTGAGCTGTTAATAGGAATCGAGCCCGCTTCCAGACCGTTCACAATCACCTTCGATGTAGCCCCTCGTATTAGCCTCATAACGATGGAGACCACTACGCCATCCGGACACAGCACTCCCCACAGCCGCACAGACTACCCTACCACGCTTCCTGTCATACCCAAATTCGCAATTTAAAGCACACACCATTGATGTAATACTCTTCCTCATTAGCCTCATTACTCGCAGCATCTAGCCTATTCCCTGATGCAGCTCTCCATGCTACTCTATCCTGTGCAAGGTTCTTCATCTCCCAGTAACTACTGCAACCTACATCCTTCTGAATCTGCTTAGTGTATTCATCTCTTGGTCTCCCTCTTCGATTTTTACCCTCCACGCTGCCCTCCAATACTAAGTTGGTGATCCCTTGATGCCTCAGAACATGTCCTACCAACCGATCCCTTCTCCTAGTCAAGTTGTGCCACAAACTTCTCTTCTCCCCAGTCCTATAGAGTACCTCTTCATTAGTTATGTGATGTACCCATCTAATCTTCAGCATTCTTCTGTAGCACCACATCTCAAAAGCTTCTATTCTCTTCTTGTCCAAACTATTTATCGTCCATGTTTCACTTCATACATGGCTACACTCCATACAAATACTTTCAGCATCGACTTCCTACACTTAAATCTATACTCGATGTTAACAAATTTCTCTTCTTTAGAAACGCCTTTCTTTCCATTGCCAGTCTACATTTTATATCCTCTCCACTTAGACCATCATGAATTATTTTGCTCCCCAAATAGCAAAACTCCTTTACTACTTTAAGTGTCTCATTTCCTAATCTAATTCCCGCAGCATCACCCGACTTAATTCGACTACATTCCATTATCCTCGTTTTGCTTTTGTTTATGGACATCTTATATCATCCATTCAAGACACTATCCATTCCGTTCAACTGCTCTTCCAAGTCCGTTGCTGTCTCTGACAGAATTACAATGTCATCAGCGAACCTTAAAGTTTTTATTTTTTCTCCATGGATTTTAATACCTACTCCAAATTTTTCTTTTGTTTCCTTTACTGCTTGCTCAATACACAGATTGAACAACATCGGGGAGAGGCTACAACCCTGTCTCACTCCCTTCCCAACCACTGCTTCCCTTTCATGTTCCTCGACTCTTATAACTGCCATCTGGTTTCTGTACAAATTGTAAATAGCCTTTCGCTCCCTGTATTTTACCCCTGCCACCTTTAGAATTTGAAAGAGAATATTCCAGTCAACATTGTCAAAAGCTTTCTCTAAGTCTACAAATGCTAGAAACGTAGATTTGCCTTTCCTTAATCTAGATTCTAAGATAAGTCGTAGGGTCAGTATTGTCTCACGTGTTCCAACATTTCTACGGAATCCAAACTGATCTTCCCCGAGATTGGTTTCTACTATTTTTTCCATTCGTCTGTGCAGAATTCGCGTTAGTATTTTGCAGCCGTGACTTATTAAACTGATAGTTCGATAATTTTCGCATCTGTCAACACCTGCTTTCTTTGGGATTGGAATTGTTATATTCTTCTTGAAGCCTGTCTCATATATCTTGCTCACCAGATGGTAGAGTTTTGTCAGGACTGGCTCTCCCAAGGCTGTCAGTAGTTCTAATGGAATGTTGTCTACGCCCGGGCCCTTGTTTCGGCTCAGGTCTTTCAGTGCTCTGTCAAACTCTTCACGCAGTATCCTATCTCCCATTTCATCTTCATCTATATCCTCTTCCATTTCCATAATATTGTTTCGTAACATAGCTAATTATTATGTTTGTTATCTTTTGTGAGGTGCAATACCCGTGTCTCTTGTTTTCTATGCCAACTCTGTCTTATAGGCCATCAGTTGCACGATGTATTTTATTAAATGCATATGAGCAAATGGTGAGAGACCTATCGGCTAGTGGAACCAGTGCGAATCATTCTGACACACAAAGGAGTCTGTCGAAAGCTCAGCGGTAACCTTTCATTAATTCTACCTTACTATCTGTGCACCACACCGTTCGCTTACATACTAGGCTACTTAGATATAATATTTAATCTCATCTTTGACTCAATTTCAGTCGAGCTAAAACTCCCGTAAGATACATAACAAAATAACTCTACTGAAAGCCTGAAACGAGGCTCTGCCCTTGTTTCCTTCGGTCGTCGACATACTTTTCCAAATCGTTGAACACAGTTTTCTCCTTTGTCTCCACTTAAAAGTAACGGTAGATACCAACCGTTGTTTTGATTTAAAAAAAGCACCAGATTTATTTCACTCCGTTTCATTCATTGATTTATCTCAGCATTTCCATTTTTGTTTGCAACCATTCGTGGAGGAAGTAAATTTTGACTTCTAATAGTAATATGAACTTTCCGAGAGACTCAGATAGGTATCTCTATCTGAAAATAAATAGTAGCATAATTTCATTAAAGACAACGACGTCCTGAGCAGGATTACACATATTACCAAAAACCTCAGACAGATACACGCTGTCTTAGTAACAATTACCAATCAATTAGTACGCTGCACTAAAGTTTGTGTTCAGTTCCTTGAGATTTACAACTTTAAGTTCCATAACTGTCCTTCCTGGGAGACACTGTCTGTGAAACACTTCTTTTCAGTTCAACATTCAGTCACTAGAGTTTAATACTCTACGTTCACATGCAGCTATACTTATTAAGACTCAGTTATTATTTCTACCAATTAATTATCAAGTAACAGTTAATCTGTACAGCTGCCTTACAGTGAGCTTTCTTACTTGCAAAATGTGAACTGTAAGGTGGAAAGTGTAGGGAAGTCCAAGTAGACAAAATGCAACAAGTCATTGACCCCTCAATAAGATACGGATTTACATCAACAGCTACACTTTTGCAACTACAGTAAAATGAATGACAGTCGATGTAATTAAAAATGAGTCATAATTAAACAGAAATGAATTCGTTGTGCAGGATTCCAATTTGATTGTGGGTTGGATGAGTAGGAGGTTCTGTCATGGGTGACTGAGAGAGGTAAATAGACTGACACGACTTTTGTGATTATCCATATGATACGCCTTACAGTGAGACCCTCCAAGTTAGCGATGGTGATCTGAACGCCAGTCTAGCGGGCAGCTGGGGCGTTTAGTAAAAAATACACTACCTGACCAAACAAAGTGTAGCTCCCAGAAGGTATGGTCGGATCTCAATAGAGCTTTCTATATGTACGCACCATAGAGCGTATGTAAATGCATGCAGTTGCAATTTATTGTGATAAATAGACCGGCCAGATAGTGCGTTAGTGTTTTTCATATTTATTGCAATTATTGTACCTGGTAGAATACATACAGCTTCAGATGCCGCTTGAGCACTGTGAGGGACACGCACATGACATTGTACTCGTGTGAGACACAGTTATCATCACAGAGTTTGGAAGCTGTCTCATTGTGGGTCTCCATTTTTCAATTTATGTGGTACCTCTTGTCTGCAGATAAGAGTGCACTTTACTTTAACTCCAGTTTTGCTATTTCACACGTATGAAGTGAACGCATCAGCGCTGCAGTACGTACGGAGTGAGGAATGAAGGGTAAGTTCCCACGCTGGCTGACAGAGGCAACTGGTCATCTGGCGCTTTCAGAGCTAGTTGAATGAGATGACGATGCAGAAATCGCTCATAACGTCAGCAATGACATACTTAGGGAAAGTACATTTATTCTAGCATGAATCAAGTAGCTATTATTAATAAGTATGTCCTAACAAAAGTCTTTTACCACTCACAAAAATAATGGTTCAAATGGCTCTGAGCACTATGGGACTTAACATCTAAGGTCATCAGTCCTCTAGAACTTAGAACTACTTAAACCTAACCAACCTAAGGACATCACACAACACCCAGTCATCACGAGGCAGAGAAAACCCTGACCCCGCCGGGAATCGAACCCGGGAACCTGGGCGTGGGAAGCGAGAACGCTACCGCACGACCAAGAGCTGCGGACTACCACTCACACATTATGAGGAATCTACAGGTTTAAATACTATTTTCCAGTAATTTTACAGTGCCAGGAAACGCTGATATTGATAAATAAATGAATACACTATTACGAACTTTACCGATTTTACGCTCAAGTTTCAGACTTCGCACAACACTCAGCAGTCATCGATAAGATGCCGTTCCATAAAGTCATGCGACCGTTAACCGTTAGTTTATAATCAGTGCGAACAAGTTCATTTTACTGTGTAGCTTAAATAAACTCACCGTATGGCATCCTGTGTAAAAATTATTTGCACAAAGAAACTTCCTCCCGCTTCAGTATGTAAAACATAGACAGTAGTATTGCAGTTTCAGAATCCGACGACGCTCGAACGGCTCTGCAAGTCTGGACAGGTGTACTGTACGCCCCTTATACCACCATCTACGAACTCACCGGTTAAACTAAGATATTTCTGGAGATTCAGTACGAGTGGGGGGGTTCTTGCAATCTGATCGAGTAATTCAATATCCAAATCTGTGGGGCATTTGGAAGTAAAAGAGGGACGATACTGGACTGCATGCGGACTTGAAGGCAGACGCACTCGTCGTAAGGATTTCGGTCGACCACGTCCGACTATGGCAATGGAAGATAGCGGTACTGTGGACCACACGCATCGCAACCCCGTCACTCGACTCAACGCAGCGTGTCATCTCGAATCATTCCTCGGAAACTAGCAACAACCAAAATAGCGACCTACCGTCCCATGCGTAGGCTGTCGCTAACACCACAACACAAACAACTCCGTTGGGACTGGTTCAGTGACCAGAACGAATGGACTGCCGGTGAACTGTGTTCAGCGATTGAGCATGGTTCTGCACTACGCTGGATGACCATCGTCAGCAAGAACGACGGCGACCTGGGGAGAGGTCGCATTCTTACACTGTTTTTGGACAGGCCCAACAGTGTTAATTCTGGCGTCAGGTCACCACTGGTAGTGACTGAGGAAACTCAGACAGCGCAACATTCGTTACGGAAATCCTACGTTGTTGATACCCCTCATTGTGGTGCCATTTTTCGCCTGAGGTATTCCTGTGGCCAGCGAAGAGCACTGTAGGTAGAGGCATCATATAAGAGTGTAAAGACATTTGCTTGCTGGAGGCGGGGTTTGATAAAACCGAGGTGGTCTTGGCGAGGCTAACAGACGACAATAAATTCGAATTATTCCCCTGGTAAATTCATGGTGATGAAGTCCCATACTCCATGACAGAGGGTAGGGAAACGATGCGGATGACCCGCACCGCCGTACTAGGCAAGGTCCTAGTGGTTCAAATGGCTCTGAGCACTATGGAACTTAACATCTGTGGTCATCAGTGCCCTAGAACGTAGACCTACTTAAACCTGACTAGCCTAAGGACATGACACACATCCATACCCGAGGCAGGATTCCAACCTGCGACCGTAGCGGTCACACGGTTCCAGACTGAAGCGCCCAGAACCGCACGGCCACACCGGCCGGCGCAGGGTCCTAGTGGAGGTGGTTTGCCATTGCCTTCCTATACGGGGCCAACTAGGACGTTACCTCTGTCAGAGTGCTAGTATCCAGGATATTAAGGATCAGTTACAACAGTTGGTGACTCGCTGCCCCATGGGAGGATACAATGGCCTTGTGACGCCCTTCCCAACCGAATCAGTGCACGTATCTAGGTCGTAGAGGCACAGACATCATACTGATAGATAGGCTCGTACTGTCTAGCCGTTGTAATTACAACCCCTACGATGGATGGTAAAGAGGAACATCATATACCCTCCCAACCCATTAAGTTTCATTCCGTTTCCTCCTTCCCTTCAGTGTGCTCCATATTTTTTTGTAAGGCAGTGTAATCCAAAAGTAACAGTGACACTTTTACACCGGAACTGGAGCAGTAGAAGACGTTGGGAAAAGACTGTCTGTTCTGGAGAAAATTAAACAACAAGAACAAGGTTCTAATTGTTTAAATGGCTTTGAGGACTATGAGACTTAACATCTGTGGTCATCAGTCCCCTAGAACTTAGAACTACTTAAACCTAACTAACCTAAGGACATCACACACATTCATGCCCGAGGCAGGGTTCGAACCTGCGACCGTAGCGGTCGTGCGGCTCCGGACTGAGCGCCTAGAACCGCTAGACCACCGCGGCCGGCCAAGAACAAGGGAGAGGCAAACCAAGACACAAGAGAGAGGCAGAGACCATCGGTTCAAGGTCATCCACTCTGGAAAAGAATCAGAACACCAGAATGACCAACTAATTTAGGAACGATGAATTTAATTGGCTTCTGCGTTAATACGATCCCGATGGTTGTTTATTCATCATCACTGTCCACAGACGTATAGTCCTCATTGAGTAAATATTTGAGTTGTAATAAACGTTATAAAATTTGATGATAAAAACTATAATGTTTGTGAAATGTTCGTTTCAGCCGTGCCTAACAGCTGCCGTTGCCTCACATTGAGTCCTGCTTGCGCCCGGATCCAGAATCCACGCTCTCTTAGCGAGAGACAAATAACGCAACGTACTTCGTCGAAGATTTACTTGGAAATGGTTATTGGCGGACCCGGGTTAATGCACAGAAGTCTCACTTATTAAATTAATCGGAACCCTCGCTTGGACCCAAGATATACTGTTAAAATGGCCTGTAGCTCTCAAACTACTTTCAGAATGATTTCAGATTCGACCATTATATTCGAAAACGACCACCGCTCTCACTACATAGACCCCACCTGGTTTCTAACAACTTCCACCGATAGTCTCCCATGTGAGCAAAGCAATGTAACAGTTTAGAGTGAAAAAGGAATAACAAATTCGTAAACACCATACATTGACAGACAATAAAATTTTACGGGCTTTGTGACCGCACTGTCACTATGTAAAACTACAGACGTTTCGTATCACAGTTGCAAGTGGCCTTCTTTAGGGTCACCCTGAAGAAGGTCTCTTGCAGCACTGATCGAATCGTCGGTAGTTTTACATACTGACAATGCGGTGGCAAACCCAGAAAATTTTTATTGACTTTGAGAATGGCCGCGGAAGCCTACGTTCATATTTAACCACACATTAAGTTACCAGGAGCGTTCTCGCTTCCTCAGCAAGGGGTCCCGGGTTCAATTCCCAACGGGTCATGTATTTTCACCTGCTTTGGGATGACTGAGTGCTTTTGTGTCGTCTTCATCATCATCATTCATCCCCATTACGGTTTATGGTCGGAGGAAGGCAATGGGAAACCACCTCCACAAGGACCTTGCCTAGTACGGCGGTGCGGGTCTGCGGGTCATCCACATCGTTCCCCTACGCTCTGTCAAGAAATATGGGACTTCGTCATCATCAATATAGCAGGGGAACAATTCGAATTTATTGTCGTCTGTTAAACCTCGCCAAGACCACCTCGGTTTTATCAAACCTCCGCCTCCAGCAAGCAAATGTCTTTACACTCTTATATGATACCTCTACCTACAGTGCTCTTGATCACTCACGAAATCGCACCGCTGTCCCAGAACACCAAAAAGTATCGGAGCTCAGGAAATCCCTTGGAGGATCTGTACCAGCGGTAACAGTTGATTGATAAATAATGATCACACACAACCACTGGAAACACTTAAAATTGAACCCCTACCCCGCAGGGCCAACGATTTTAAACTTATTTCCTACACGACTGAGCACTGACCACCCACTCTCGAGCTCAAAAATCGCTCCAGTCTGTCCTTTGCCGAAGTCGCTTACTTCAGTGGATTTCACCATTTGTGGCACGCATCGTTGGTAGAATTATGCCCCTTTCGTTTCTGATGCGTTTTTATACGTTCCTTAGCTTGTCGCGTGACTGCAACGTCACCAGGCGGTATTCTATCTGCCGATGGGTTGTTGTCACAGCGTCTTGCCGTACAGGTGAATGTAAAGTCCCGGGTGGTTATAAGTAAACCAACTGTGTTCCGAGTGTTGCAGTACGAGCTTTATACATTGCACGATGTGAAACATCGTAGATATGTTTATTAATCGATGTGGTCGCGGTGTGTTCTGAAATAATAGTTACACTTCCTGGCAGCCGCGCGGAGTGGCCGCCTGGTTTGAGTAGCGGATTGCGCACCTCCCCCCTTCCCCCTTGCCGCCCCTACCTTTCTGCCAGAGGATCGAGTCCTCCCTCGGGCAAGGGTGAGTGTGTGTGTGTCTGTGTGTGTGTGTGTCGTCCTTAGCATAAGCTAGTTTAAGTAGTGATCTACGGGTCCATGACCTCAGAAGTTTGGTCCCTTAGGGATTCACACACATTTGAACATCTGAACTTCCTGCCAACTGTGGGGATGTAAGCTATCAGAATATGAAATGTTTTCTGTTTTGACGTCAGTAGGAATATGCCGTTTGTCACTTACTGAAGAGTGCTGATTTATTTCGTGAAGTGGAAATGGCTAAGAAGGTTAAAATTTTGTGTTCGAAACGCAATGGCTATTGAGAAGAAAGGCTGCGAAGGTAAAGTTGTTGTATCCGAACGGCAGCAATCGCAGCGGTACGTTGCGGGAATATCGCCAACAGAAACAGCTGTGAAGGGACCCTGCGTCAATAAACAGTCTAAGAACGTCATCAATAAATTTGAAGAAACAGGTGAATTAGGTGGTGCTGCAGGAAGAAGTAGGCGGTCCACTGTAGCTATAGCCGACCGTACAGCCCGTGCATCCAGTTCTGCAGCTAGTGCTTTACCTGTTTCACAAGAATAGTCTCTCCCATCACCAACAGTTCAAAAGGTATTGCGGCGTATGTTACACTGGTCTCCCTGGAATATTCAGAATGTGCACCAAATGAAGCTCCAAAATAGGTTGCAATGCCATGACTTTACACTTCGATTTTCGGCACGCATGGGAATGGATGACATGTCGCCGGGGAATATTCTTTGGACGGACGAGCCACATTTTACTCCGTAGACTGCCTTGAATGCGCAGAATTGTCGCATATGGGGTTCCACTCTGCCAAATGTCGTGCGGGAACAGCCAGCTTATATGACTTTGTAGTGTGGTTACACAAGCTCCATCATTTTCCGACCGTTTTTCTTGGAGCAGATGACACCTCTCAAGTGTACAGTGACATCTGGATGTTGTAACGAATTTCCTGTGCGAAACGTGATTCCGCCTTTGCAAGAACGCAACTGTGACCACACCACTGTTTTTCTGCAAAAAATGGTGCAAATGGCTCTGAGCACTATAGGACTTAACATCTGTGGTCATCAGTCCCCTAGAACTTAGAACTACTTAAACCTAACTAACCTAAAGACATCACACACATCCATGCCCGAGGCAGGATTCGAACCTGCGACCGTAGCAGTCGCGCGGTTCCGGACTGAGCGCCTAGAACCGCTAGACCACCGCGGCCGGCTTTTCTGTAAGATGGGGTGCCACCAAATGCCGCTTGCCAGGTTAAGGTTTGCTTCGAGAAATCTTCGGTAACAACGACATCATCTCTAGGTAATTTCAGGATCGTAGACTTAAATTCATCTGACTTCTGGCTGCAGAGATATCTGAATGATTATGTCTGTCAGCGACGCATGTAAATTTCCTAATCCGAAGGATAGCATACGACGACACATCGCTCTGCTGCACCTGATATGCTGCGAGCAGACAGCTGTTTTACGGATGCGGCATGTTGTGTCGGCAGATCATATTTAACACATGTTGTAACTTTTAACCGTATCTTAATAAACGTTCCAGAATCACATTTATCATGTGTTTGATCTTTCCTCCCTTTTACCTATACCAACACCACATTCTGACTGCTTACAGCGCCATATTTTCACCTGCTGGCACAAACTGGTACTATTGTTTCTTCAGCATACTCCGCGACGGCACCGTTTAATGAAAATACCTACGATTTTTCAGCTACAAGAGATATATATACAACCTGCACTGCAGCTCTCGGAACACCGACATTGTTATTTATAAGCCTGCGGTACTACGAAGAGGAGTTAATGAAACAGGACTCGTGAAACAACTTTTCCCTACGTTAACAAATCGTTTCTAATTTTACAGCAAAGGAAGTACACATTAGTTTTTCTACAACACGAAGAAATAAACCATAATACAGTGGTTATTGTGAAAGGTGGAAATTTCTGATTTTGAAGTGTCAATAGCGAAAAAATTGGACGACACTTGAGCTGTACGGTATTATCGTCTTCTGGAACCCTAATGACGCATACTTATACTGCTCTGCAAAACTTAACGACGAGCTGGATAAAGTAACGTAATATAACGTAATATATTAACTGCTTGGTAGAACTGAATGTCATTGCGGGAGCATGATACCAGAGGCCTCCCTGTCGTGTACAGAAAGCTGGAAGTCACGTGAGGTCAACTTGACAAAGTTTATTTTTGAACAAGCAAATGGTAGGGTCTTATAAAAGAGTATTACCGAGAAACCATGCAGTTTGAACCATTTATTAGTTCTTACGACAATTTCGTTCTGCTGGTAAAAAAAAAAGTCCAGAATGTACACACCGAGGGCTGTAAGATCGAAGACTTTGCGGGCCAGAGAGGAGGATCTAAGGAACTTCTGGAGCAAACTAATCGATAAACCAGACGATCGTTTCGCAGAAAACATTATTTAAGAAGGTGAAGAGGTCCGACAAGCAGTATCAACAGCGCGAACGGAAAAATGACCCTCACTGGTAATGAATTTCATCATGAAGCAATACAGTCGAAGTAACAACCAACAGAATAGCTCACCACCTTCTACTAAATGGAAAAAGTATGGAAAAAGTTGTTGACATTAATGAAATCCGCATTCTGCACCTGCAGCCCTTCAATGGACTGCACAGTAATTGAATAGTTTTGTCACTAACTTGCACATTCCGGAACTCGGCAGGAACGTCAAGGTGCTGGCTCTCTAAAACCAGGGAAAGAACCTGCAGATCATGTAAACTTCAGACTTGTGTTGTTTTGCGTCATCTTTACAAGGCCCATTGAACAGTGGTTCCTGACAGAATTTTGGCACAGTAGAGAACAAAAAGCAGGGTTTATGCCTCATAATTTATATTTCCGAATACTCAATGTGGCCCGATGCGTAGAGGACGGCTTCGAACCGAAGCAGACAACTGTAGTCGCTTTTATGGATCCCTCGGCTGCCTCTGCTGCTGCCGACCGCCAACGGCTGCTCGTTAAATTTTATAGCATGACTAAGGGTATCCGAATGACAAAATTAGTGGCATGTATCCTTCAAAATAGACGTTTTCATGTGACGCTGCAGGGAAGGAATAATCGCTGGAGAAGGCAAAAAGAATGGCCTACCGTTACGCAGTGTCTGTTCACCAATTTTACTTGACATCTATACAACCGACCAGCCTATAAACGCTGAGACGAATCAGTTTATGCTTGCCAATGATACTGCCATATCCGTACAAGAAAAACCGTTTGAGGAAGTGCTACGTAAACTGATGCGGACTCCCGAAGACGTACGTTTCCATTATAGAGAAAAAAATTCCTCAAGCTGGATATGTGCCATTCACTATAAAAATAAAGACGTACGTAGGATATTGAAAGTTATGTGACACGGCCCGCAGTTGAACCATGTGACTAGCCGAAGTATTTGATTATCGACTTGACGGCACTTCGACATTTCGTAAGCAGTGTCATGACAAGGGAAAAGTATGTGCGAGGAATATTGTCATCCGAAAACTCACCAGCACGAAATGGGGAAGTCAACTTCAAATTCTGAAAACATAAGCTTTAGCAACTGGCTGGTGCAATTTTGCACATTCCAAGTATGTCGACGTGGCAATTAACGAGGAAACTTCGAATAGTGTCTGCCTTCATAAAACCAACGAATGTTCTACAGTTTTACAGGATCAACAACATCTAATGGTATGTTCAAAAATAGGCAAATGTCACATAGTGACAGACTTTGTGACAGCAAATGACAAAATCACTAAAATTTGTGATTATTGGAAATGTGTAATGTATTTGGCGCTCTGGACATAGTGTGACTATAGCACAGAAAGTGGATGGGGCTAGCCCCGCTTTTGCAGTAACAGGAAAAGATAGTGTGTGTCAATCAGCGTGTAGTTACGGCGCACTCTGGTGATGTTCTTCATCACAGCATACCTCGGAGAAAACATTGGGGATACTTCACACGGGGAAGGGGATAGGAAGAAGGATGCAACTGAGGAGTGTAGCCTAGGAATTTGGTGCTTCTCACACCATTGTCTCAAGTGCAGTGAGAGTGTTTGCAAAGTAGAGACGCTGCTGCCTATGAAAAGTAACTAGTCGATCACAATCAACTATAGAAGCAGGCGATCGCTACATTGTGCAATAGGCAAGAAGATCTATGTCAAACAGCAGGTGCAGTTGCAACCATATTTGATAGGAATGGAAGGTACGCAATTTCACGCTTCTCAGTGGTACGGCGACTGCGTAAAGGTTGTGTCTTTGCCCGACGACTTGTAAGCGCGTTTTGTTGACACCTGCACGTCGGTCGCATCGTTTTCGGTGATGCCAAGAGCATGAATGTTTCCCTTGACCCAGAACTGATATCTGGCAAGAAGCAAGGTTTCACGGTTGAAGTAGGGTTAAAAATCCGAAAATTGTCAATTTGTTATTATATAATACGAAAATATAAAACTGTCCGTATGTTGAGACATCTTTTTCTGCAGCATTACAGTAGCAAGTGCGAAATTACCCATTTATGTAAAATCTAAACTTTCTCGAAAGTCCTGGAATTCCCGTAACGGATATTTGCAATTATCGATATCGATAACACAAAAATCGTCGAGATTCTCGATTACTGGAGTGGATGAATCATCTGTATATACAGTTAAGTTTGTACGGAACCATCAGAGCGCAAGTTCTATTCTCAATTAGTCCAGTTTTCTATTTGTTTGTTACTTTCAAAATGACGTGGATTTTTGTTCCAAATGATTCTATTCAAACTGACTCTGGCGATGGAAGTTAACGCACTAACCTGTGTGACTCGTGATACAAATCGGGTCGTTTAAGATTTTCAGTGAGAGCTAATTTTATGCTGCGAACTTATTTTTAAGATGATGGGATCGCAAACAAGTTTATTTTGGCTCTAAATAGTCCATGACACTAGTCACATCATTATAAGTCAGCTCATTAGAAGAACCACACAATTACATATTTTCTCCATCCGAAGTATGCATATAACGCACCCTTCTGCAAACTGGGTGTCCAAAAGTCGCGGGATGGATAACTCAGTTTAAAGATTCGCCGTTTATGCCGGCCGAATGCAGTTGCTAGATGTGCCGCACTGCGCAAGCTTACCCACAACAGCCTTTTACAGTTAGCTTGCAGTGAGCATAGCCGACTCCGAACGTGAGATGACGGGTCATAGCATGCTGGACAGTATCCAAGAACACAAGTTTCCGTCAGTAGTGTGTTGAGTATATTTTAAATTTATGGCAACGTTTTTAGTCGCGTAGATAGCCGCACAATGGCACAACAAGTAATTGAATAATGTGCATTATGTCATCTCTGTGGAGCGACACACAGCTATTGACGGTTTTCTGTACGTGAGACTGCTTCGGATTTGAATGTGGGCGTCAGGAACCCATTTCTAGGAGAACGGTGCGGAAACCGCGCTTCAGAGGTCAGCGACCGAACCCACTCACAAGGAGACCGCACCTACTCCTCAACAACGATTTCGTCCAAGTTAATAGACTTGCGGGACTTGGCCATAAATCGAAGTGACAGAAGTATGAGATGAAGGAGGTCAAGCGTTTGGAAAAAAACTGGCGGTTTTGGCTCAGGTGGGGCGAGGCATGAGGCATTTGTGCTCGGATAGATTCCTGGTAACAGCTGGTGTCGCTGAAAGAGTAGTGAACGGCAATCCGAAAATCGGGGGTTTGTGTCACTGTGACGGCAATTGTTTATGTTATAATGCACACTCTGAAAATAGCTTTCTAAGAGGGGATTGTAATCAAAGCATCCACCTGGCATCTTATGCCTGAGGTTCAGCACAAAATGAACACGTTTTACAACAAAAGACTTTAAGACATAAAGATGACAGCAAAGTCGGTTTCAACTGGTTGTCTTAAATGAAGAAACATTTTATGCGATATTGAGTGTTGAATGGTTTTTAGAAGTAAAACAGATCGCCCTTCAGTTCTCTCAAAATTAGAAAATTCAATGTAATCAAGGCGTACAGCACTTCACATTCCAATACTATCAGTCTGACCTTCGAGTCGCGTGGTTTGTTGCTATCTGCGCAGTGAGAGCGGAAGAGATATGATGTTTCTGTAGAAACTTTAAAAACAGCCAAGTAGTTGTAGAAGTGCACCGTTTATAAGCTGTGAAAGATGCCAAGAAAAGTACTGCTTCCCCTGTTTTACGAAGAGTCTAGCCCTACAGCGTGTAAATCATCAACCGTAGAATAATGAAAGTATCTAATTTCGTATACGAACTTGGCATGTACGCCTTACAACTTTTTACTCGAAATCTATTTGAAGAGTCTTCGTGGATACTGTAAGTAAAACCCCTTATTGGAAATTTACTTCCTTTCCTTTGCCAGTCCTTTCCATGCCTGTTATGAAAATATTAAGAACTACTATTTTGACATTTATTTGCGGTGTAAATATCGTAGAGCTCAAAATAAAAAACGGTCCGTATAGAGGCTCGATCACACAGTCGCTCTGTATTCATTCGCTGCGCCAATCGCTGCCTGGAAGCCACGCTAACATTAAAGGCCCAGCCTTCTACCGACCGGTACAAAAAATTCAATTTTTTCTGAACACTTGGGCATGTGGAGCTCACACTTCTGTCACTTTCATTTCTAACCAAGCCCTACGCATACCATACATTTGGAATAAATCGATGATGATGAGTAAACGTGATTCCCTAATCAGTGTAAAATGAATGTGCGGCTTACGAAACTTAACCAAATGATTTCACATATTCAATTACAAACTCACTTTAATTTCTATTATATATCAGTACGTCATTGTACAAGACGTATCAGAATTAATGGCTCAAACTGACACAGCTGGAACTATAAGACAGCAGAGGCGAAACATTTTGATAAAAGTGGGTTTCAAAATGAGCCATGCGCCGGATAATTGGAAATCTATTACGAGGGGTGTTCAAAAAGTAACGCAACATTTCATTTTTGTACGCCACTTCCGGTTGAAAAAATCGGAATTTGTTGTGTAACATCGTGGAATATTCCCTCTTGGACCCCTTTCATTTTATGAAGTCCCGATAGTTGATGGCTTTATACGTAGCCTTGAAAATGGCGTGTGTAGTGGAGGTGCGTTCCAAGCAGATAGCTGACATTGAGATTCTCTTGGCGGAAGACCAGAGCACCATAGATATTTCATGGGCGGTTGGAATTCTATTATGTCTATTGTGACCTGGGGGTGAACAAAAGTATAGTGACTGACTATCCGCAATTTTTCACAAACACAATTTTCTTTATATATGTTCACAAGGTTGATGACTGAACAACAAAAGAAAGGTAACAATATCGATGCCAGTAAAAGTCAAACGAAAAGTTCTCTTCTAATTTTCCACAAAGGTTCGTTGTAACACACACACACACACACACACACACACTAGTAAAAGTCCATTTCAGAGACAAAGACGTAATCTTCAGCGGTCGAAGTCCACGAGGCCGGTATCCGGAGTGAACTGAACATCGGGGCTTTTTGTAGCCCCTAAGTAGCTGTCTACAGCCAATCAGGTTTTCGTGTAGTGATACTTCCTGCAGGCCGTGGATCGACTCCCCCCCCCCCCCCCCAGCAGGAAGTAGTGCCCGGAATCTCTGTTTCCATTATCTTGTTTTTAAATAGCCGGTGTTTACCATGGTGCTTTTGTTACGCCTTAGTCATAGACAACCCAGTCCTCTGTGGTGTGATTTGGGTTGCCGGCCCTCAGGTGCTACCTGCGCTCCAGCCTAAAGGGAACTACGGTGAGTCGTTGGGTGAGGCATCTGTCGTCATCGCAACGAGGTAGCATAAACCATTCCGTTCTCCCACGTGTTATCCGGCTGCACATAGCTGTGACTCCTGCAGTGCTGGAATGTGTGGATGCTCTCATTCGAGGGTAATGACACATCACAAACAAACACCTCGCTGGTCAACTGGGCGTCTGTGTTGCTAGAGCTGACACATTTGCGTACTAGTTGCGGTACACAAAGGTGTG
The DNA here is from genome assembly GCF_021461385.2 of Schistocerca piceifrons. Taxonomy (NCBI): domain Eukaryota; kingdom Metazoa; phylum Arthropoda; class Insecta; order Orthoptera; family Acrididae; genus Schistocerca; species Schistocerca piceifrons. The sequence goes on along the minus strand of NC_060139.1, from coordinate 786,138,594 downwards.
TGCCCGCTGGGTTCCTCGCTGCCTGAAATAAGGCTTCCATATGTGTGGCTCAATGAAGGATGTACTCCACGGGAAGCAGTACGTGAATGATGGGGATGTTTCAGCATGAACATGCAGCACGTCAGCCTCAGTTGCAAATAGAAACCAATCTTTACTCAGGTTTCAGCCAAAATAATTTGGCCTTCTTCAGAAGCCAGTAACACTAAACAAATGAAAGTCAAAGTTTGGCCGTGTCAAGTATAAAACTGTAGCACCGTAGTAACCAGTCATAATCTACATTAATTGGGCTGGAGAGAAAAACAGCAGGCCTCACTACGCGGAACTAAAGGCGGCGAGCAGATGTGTACCGAGCATCGCTGATGGTGCTTCTTGCGCATGCGCGCGTGGAAGTCTAGATATATAGCAGTAGCTATCTTTACATTGTGAATTGGATTAACACAACCATCAAAACCTTTAATATAGTAAAAGAACTTACTTCTGAGGAGAACGATACCCCATGTAACAGATCGGAGCCCGTATGAAAGACCAGCTATTGCTCGGCAAAATTATTTCTCAATTTAGAATTGGGTTGGCTCAAACGTCAACTAATAGAGTGGGCTACCACTCTACTAGGGCACAAAGGCTCTCCCAATAAGGTGGCGTAAGGCCATCGCATTGAAAGAAGACTACAGTGCAAAACCGGGTTTAGTAGCGATGAAAAACGGAATCCCGCATAAAATGAAGCAGTTTTTAGAAAGAAAAAAAAACAGTTGCGTTAGACACTGAGCAACATTCGTATTACAAGCTAGCACTGACTTCTCTAGAGAGTATTGCTCGTTTCTGTAGTTGAAATGTAACTTTTTGCATTAATTCTTCACAAAACTTTGCTCAAATTTAGTCCATTGTATACCATACCAATAAACACAGTGCTGCTTCAGCACGTTGCATGTAAACAACACACAGCGCGCGCGTACTTGTCAAAGCAGGCGTTTCACGTGTCGTAGCTGCGTTTGGATCCAACACTGCACTCGTATCTACAGCAAGTTCGATTATTTTAAACTGTTCTCTGCCATTTCGTCAATCTTGACATAGACTAGACGCCCCCTGCTCTGTTTCTTAAACGGTACCAAAGGAAGAGCAGTATGTTTCTTTTCGGGAAGACATGAGGCCTTAATCCAGAAGAGAAATGCCAGATAATCTTGTAGGTCAAGTTACATTTCATAATGGACGATACTGCCACACTAGATGTCGTCATATATCAGAAGCAAACTGTGTAGGTACGCAGTGACGAGTGTACCATATTCCGCAACGTTATACAAGACGAACATTGTCTGGCAATTCTGGAAGATCCCACCGCAGAAGTCGAAGGTGCATTCGTCCACCATGTTTTCCTAGATGAATTTGTGAGTTAATGTGGTGATGACCCAATACACATCAACAAGCGTGAGAAACGTTGTTGATTTGATGACTAATGAACATCATTACGGTTTACGCCAAACTCAGGCATAAGGGAAATTTGAGGAAAAAAATTATATTTCCAATATACTTGCAATAACTAGGGCACTATTTCATTCTGTAGTTAATGTACACTTCTATCCACACTTTTGCGTTTTTTACTAAGTGGCTCGTTTCCGGTTCCAGGTTTACTGGAATTGTTTTTTTTTTTATAGTACACTGTGATCATTCTCATTTTTGTAATTACACTATGTGATCAAAAGTATCCGGAAAATAGCTGAAAATGACTTAACAGTTCGTTGCGCTCACCATCGGCAATGATGGAATTCAGTATGGTGTTAGCCCACCCTGAGCTTTGATGACAGTTTCCACTCTCGCAAGCATATGTTCAATCAAGTGCTGGAGGGTTTACTGGGCTATGACAGTCTTCACAGAGTGCTGCACTGAGGAGAGGTATCGATGTCGGTCAGTGAGACCTTGTACGTAGTCGGCGTTCCAAAATATCCCAAAGGTGTCCTATAGGATTCAGGTCTGGACTCTGTGGAGGCCAGTCCATTACAGGGATGTTATTGTCGCGTAACCACTCTTCCAAAGGCCGTGCATTGTGAACAGGTGCTCGATCGTGTTGAAAGATGCAATCGCAAACCCTGGATTGCTCTTCAACAGTGAGAAGTAAAATGGTGCTCAAAACATTAATATAGGCCTGTGCTGTTATAGTGCTACGCAAAACAACAAGGGGCACAAGACCCCTCCATGAAAAACATGACCACACCGTGACACCGCCGCCTCCGAATTTAACTGTTGGCAATACACACGCTGGCAGATGACGATTACCGGGCATTCGCCATACCCATAACCTGCCATAGGATCGCCCCATTGTGTACCGTTATTCGTCTCTCCATACAACGATTTTCCACTGTTCAATCGTCCAATGTTTACGGTCCGAGCGGTTCTGGGCGATTCTGTCTGGAACCGCGCGACCGCTTCGGTCGCAGGTTCGAATTCTACCTCGGGCATTGATGTGTGTGATGTCCTTAGGTTAATTAGGTTTAAGTAGTTCTAAGTTCTAGGGGACTGATTACCTCTGATGTTAAGTCCCAGCGTGCTCAGAGCCATTTGAACCATTTTGAACAGTGTCACCCCTCTATCAGTCTTGTTCCGTTGGGAACGTACTGCAATTCTCGATTGGTACTACGGCTGGAAGCTGTTGACTAAAAGCCACATTTCTGCAAATTCGTTACCATTGTAAAGTGTGATGAGATTGACCATCGTTCTGTATTCCACAAGTCTGAAATCAAACGAACTACTCTGCGAGTGCTGGAACTATGCTCAACGTAAAATATGACTCTAGCGCCGGGCTGTGCGTTTCATATGTGCTGGCCCCTTCACGAAGACGGGGTGGTCAGCAGGGACTGTAGAATGTAACAGCTAGCACTGCTACGCCATGAGAACACTGCGGCGTCCTAACACAAAGCTGATGTGGACACTCTTACAACCGACCCCAATCTAGATCCGGTCACTCTCATCCCACCGGATTGTGCGTCTGTTGCAGCACTCAGTTATGCTCTACCTTTTCCTTACCGCAAACAGATGCCAGTAGCCAATCGCAAAATAATGAACCACTGCGGTTCTGTCACGAGGATTACTCCATGCAGAGAATCTCGCTCCCAGCGGCAACAAGAGATTCTCCCCTACGAATAGAGAGTATTCATTTCAGTTCTGTTGTCACACATCTTTACCAAAACGGCACGTACTCCTACCAATTTCCGTAGCCTCACAACTTAGTTCAAGAAATTCAGATAAGACCACTACGAGGCAAGAGATTCTTGCCTGTGGCCCTTGCTTTCTACAAGTTTCACAGGGTTATCTTCAAAAGGAGTGAGAAAACATGGAAAGACTTCCCCGATTCCCTCACAATGCGCTGTGGTGCTCTCCGGCTGGATATTAGCCACAAACCGTTATGTGAGAGAACAACACCTGCCTCTCCTGTGGGCGCTGGGTCGACCTCACTTCCAAGAATCTTATACCAAAAAGGCCGTAGTTCCGTCCACAATCGACCTGGACGGCTGGAGAGTTTCTTGTTCGTCTTTCTTAACCCCAATGCGCCACACATTAGCACATACCCAGAAACATTCATAATCCATAAAATAAACTATCACCATCTTAATATAGTGAGATATGCAAATTACACAGCCTCCCGCCTTAGTGCCAGGTACCGTGGTTTACAATATTAATAATATTTTCATAGTGATTTTTTCTGTTGTCAGACTGAGAATGATAAATATATTCTAATGTTTGATGAAACCTAAGTTGAAAATGCTTTCCGCATTTAACTCCCTCGATACTGAAATTCACAACGTTACGATACACTTAATTCATACGACTTTCAGTTTTAATTTCGTTTATCATAAAATTTGTTCAAGGCTTATGTCGTTGAGATGCTGACATTTAACGTTACAGTGGCGAGTTTGCGATGAATCTTAAATGCGCTGTTGCATCGAAATGGCATACTGCAAACCATAACACAAAACAGCTGAATTAACCAAAATCCAGATAGCGTCTGCCGCATCTAGTCAGAGATGATACCGGTAGGGTGTTACAGTCTCTGGCAATAGACGGAAGTTGTATAATTCTGCCACTAACACACACTCCTGGGAAGGCGTGAGAGCAGCCCGTTATGGAATCCATTCATTGGGTTGCTGTCTGCAGGTGCGAACTAACTCGACGTGACAATACGGTGCGGCTCATTTATAAACATGTTCTGACACGCTTGTGCCCAAGGTGTGTGCTGTGTAACTACGCCATTTCGCTTATCACGAATCGGAATACTTCTACAAATACGTCTCATTTTGCTGTATGTCTTGTCGTTTTGCGCAGTCGTCTTGTAAAACCCCAGATGTACCTACGAATAATCCTGCTTATACGGTGAACGTATCTCTTTACGGCACGTACTTCATATGATATCCACAGCACTTAGCTGCTAATGGGACAAGTTCTGATGAGGTCGGTGTGCGAGGATAGAAAGCTAATATCTCGTGCAGGAAAGGATGCAGTCTATTTTCACGTTACTTATTCTCAGGGTCATTTTCTCCTTTTAGTCTTGCCAGTTAGTAAATTTCTCTCCTTAAGAAGGATTGTGATGGATCTAAAAGGAACCATGCTTAAGATTTAATATCCTCTTCCCTGGCATAGAATATTTTAGAGATACGAATTTCTTTGCATTTCGTACCTTCTCTCACGATGTTGTACTGCTCTGCGTCCGTAGCATCACTTAAACTATTAATTTTATCCCGAAAAACGCTGTACAGATTATTCACATACGGCTAGCATTTATTTATTTTTCTTCAAAATTTCTTTATGAATGCGTAGAGTTACAGTGTGTTCATTTTGGGCAACCACCTTTCACATATGTATGAAGAGAATAAAAAGGTCGTTATTTATTTGTTTTCCATCTTTCCGTAGTTCATTCTTTAGACAGGATGAAAATTATTGTACTATACGAATGTAAACGTAAATTAGTTACAAACTACAGCTTGCACACAGTTTATTCTACATGTAAACGTCACTACAGATATTCGGATTTAGGGTATGATATGTTCGATATACCTACCATTATTGCCGATGATGTGGCGCAGATGAATAGTGAAATTCTGTATGATCCGCTGGAGTGCGGAACATCGATGCTGTCGACGACGTCCAGAATGGCTGTTTTCAGCTTAGAAATTGTATTGGGGTTATTGGTGTACACCTTCTCTTTAATATAGCCCCATATTAAGAAGTTTCATCCAAATGAAAGTGGGTTTCGTCGCTAAACCAAACAACAATGCGCATACTAATTCCCATCATGCCCCTGGCCGACAGTGCAGTTTCAACGTCCTAACGCAAACACACAGTGGAAATGAAGCGTTCATCTAAAATTTATTCGAAAACACCGAAAAGCACGCAGGACAACTACGTATATCTCCATGACGACACGTAAGGAAAAATATCACGAGATAGCCACTGAAGATACTTCATAAATTAAAGGAAGCGAAACGCAAATGGCATAAATCAAACAGTCTTTCAATTGGTAGCATAGGCAGATCACGCGTCCAAGAAGGAAGAAAAAATCTTGTTTATCGCTTGTTTTTTGTATGGTTTGAGATAATGTAACTGTGGCGCTGATGTCCAGTACATTTATTTATTAATATTACTTCGTAACATGAATGTATTGGACTACAATACAATCCAAATGGAATGTAAATTAGGAGCTGGAAACAATTAATTCTTTAACCCAATTTCTGTTACGTGATGGATTATCCTACATATCATAGCATTCTAACAACTCTGACGCAGAAAAAGATTAAGATGATGGCGGATCAGTACGTCTTGACTTTTCTTTACGCAATTACTTTCGTCGTACCTCAAAACTTATTTGCCAGCTTTAATTGGGAATTTCCTACCGTCGATGTTCTTATCGGCGTTTCTACAGAAAGATAGAGAAGTCGGTCGTTTCCTTTGATTATTCTAGTGAGAATTTTTGTATTCTTTCTGTTACTTTTCTAGATTCGTTTGAGGTTTCTTTGCTACTTCCTCAACAAATCTAATTTCTCTATGAGGTGTCTCCTGAAGCAGTACTTCTGTGACAGGTAAAAGGTGTGAAATCTCATAGACATAATCTCCTCGCGGCAAAATGGTTAAAATGGCTCTGAGCACTGTGGGACTTAACATCTGAGGTCATCAGTCCCATAGACTTAGAACTACTTAAACCTAACTAACCTAAGGACATCACACACATCCACGCCCGAGGCAGGATTCGAACCTGCGACCGCAGCAGCAGCGCAGTTCCGGACTGAAGCGCCTAGAATCGCTCGGCCACAGTGGCCGGCCTCCTGGCGGCACTTTTTAGTTCAACTCACTCTGTCGTTTCCCAGTAGTGAGTCCTAGACATGATGTATAAAACGCGTAGCTTGGCGTTCATATCTTGAGCACTTGGGACTTAAGAGAATTTCAGACTATATGTACATACTTTACTTACAGCTGTCATGCATGGTAAAAGGCGTTTTAACTGAGTTGCAAACAGACAATGATCTTACAATTGTAAGATGAAAAGTCTTACTTCTCTGAAACTGTACAATTTGTTAAAGGACCACCTCATGATAATGTAAAGTGCGTGGCCTGAATGGACCTATAAGAATACCTTTATTCAAATTTCCACATGTTACTGATTTACAATGTAAATAACGGGAGTGGCGATTTCGGATTGCCAGCGCACAAGCTACGGCGGAAGTGTGGGACACAACTGTCTAAAAATACGAGCTAGGGAGGAGGGAGGTGGGAGTACCCAGCCAGGAAATAGGAATCGTTTTCGGTGGCTATTTAGGAATTTAATTCATATGCCTGAAATGTTGATTAATCAGCAAGAGAACACTCATTTGGCATGAACATTAAGGCGCACGAAAATGGCAGCCAAAGTCCAAAAATTACCAATATTGCAACCGCATTCTATTGCTCGACGTACAACAGAAGACTTGTTGGCCTAGCTCAATAGCTTGTTTCTGTTCGTTTTGCATCAAACATTATTCACCAACTGTGGGAAACATTGAAGACAGAATGTGGACAAAACCAGTGGATATTCACAGGCTGCTGAGTTACTCACTCGAATATGGTATAGAGCTTTTGTATGTTGCAATCGGCAGTATCTTTGCATAGTATCATACGAGCGTAAGAATGTGACTCATCAAAGTGGGTGAGATATAAGGCCTGCATTCGAGAGAATCACGTTTAAAATTTTTTCCTGGCTATCCCGAGTAAGGTTATTTGGCCTTAATTAGGCAAATGTCATAATACCTATTGTCTTGACCTACCTTCTCCAGGTGAGATTTTCTTAGCTCGACGAAGGAATGAGCCGAGGACTTCAACGAATGTTGAGAAAACTCCTAAGGAGGTAAGTAATGTGATGGGCGAGTAGAGGGAGGGAGACGGGGGTGTGAGTAGGCCACCCGAAAATGCATCAGAAAGCCCGAGCATCGCTTGAAAGTGGAAACAAAGAGTAACGTATGATTTTAGGGTAAAAATTGAGACAAGTGACTAATTGGACTTTACCATGTCATAGGAAGTGATGGCTTATAACGTTCTCGATGACCAAAGAAGAAAAATAGTCTGACGTGGTAACTAATAACCGTTGGTGCTACGTACCCATTCACTCCAAAAATTTACGACACTGGTTTGGTAAAAGGTAAGGTAAAGACAATAGTTGTAATGCATCAGGAGAATGAGAATGTCTGGAACACTTGATTTAGATTTGTTCAGTTTGTTGTTCCATTGCTATCTGTTACATAACTATGTTGCACACTTTGGCCGCACGCCCACCTGTTCAAATTGTTTGCTCACCACCGCTTTGTCAAACACACATCTGTTGTTACTGTTGTTAGTTCAAGCTGCCAGAGTAGTTACATCGCTGACTTCACTTACACGCTAGGAGTAAAATAAGCCTCGGAACTTTTAGGATGGACGGTGTATGTGCTGCAGTAACATATTTGTTCCACGATGAACATGCAGATAGCGAATCAGACCGTTAATATGTGAATGAAAATTATTCGTATCCAACCCTGGCAACAGGCATGCTCATGGATCGGCTCGCATTCGGGAGGATGGAGGTTCAAATCCCCACCTGTCCACCTAGATTTAGATTTTCCGTGATTACCCAGTTGTCATTAGGCAAATGCCAAGGCGGTTCCTTCCCAATGGACGCAGTTTATTTACTTCTCCATCGCTTACAGTTCAAAATATGTTTCGTCGTTAATGACACCGTCTTGCATACAAGATGAAACTGTTAACGCATTTCATGCCTTCAGTACATTTCGGTTAAATCTGTAACTAAAGTATATCATTCTTTTTCATTACAGATATTCTCCCACAGGTTCATTAACCGGTGCAGGAACGTTTTGACAAGTTGTACAAATTATTACATTCTAGTTCGGTTAGTAAAATATGCACAGAGAGGTCGTCCCATTTAATGGTGTGCCGTGTATGTCTCTCAAATGTAGCGGCTAGATGCAGAGAATGGCGAGACTGTAAACACGATATCTAATCAGTCTGTGATACATAAATTTGTTGTGAACTTAGCAGAAAGTCGCGAGCTTATGACCATTGTTGGCGGGGTGATAGATGGTGCAAGAATCATTGATCATAGCATATCAAATACTAGACAAGAATTCAGATTCCCGTGCTGAACATTTTATAGACTAGACGTTCAGTATTAGAGAGACTATGTTACCATAAGCGTAAACCACAGCAGCAGAAGACCAAAAATGTCTGAGGAACGGAGCTCCACAGAGTCAAATGGGGTGATAGATGGTTTACTGCGCAGCAGATCGTAACCGAAACCAATGTGGCCCGACTGAAAGTCACTTTGTCCGACTTGGTTGCTGCGCGGACAGAGTGCAGGATTGCTAAGCGAAGGGGCCTCGGTTCGATTCTCGGTCCGATCTGCCGTATCGTCATTATTGACGTTACACTTCTGGCATGGCTGAATGGGCACGGCCCGAAAGCCGATAAAAAAAGTTATTTCTATTCGGAGGCTTCAGAACTCGATGACCGACAGCATATCCAATGACTTCACATAACTTTGGCTTGCCGTTGTAACTTCATGTGTACTATTCTGTTATGCTAAATAATATCGTTGTAACTTAAAATAAAGTAAAATAATAAGGGAACAGAAATTCTGGTTCGTCACTAAGTAATATGTCAGGCGTAGGTGTGAGTTTTAAATTCTGTCCATATAAAGGCTTTGGTTGTTAATTTATTGTTCTACGAGTATTCTGAATGTACAGGGTGTCCCATTCAAATCTCCCTGCTTTCAAAGCCCCACGAGAAAAACCCACAGTAGAAACGACAATGAAAAATGCACCACATTGTAGAGCATCTCAGAGAATTAATATATTTATCATCAATACACCTCTACATGTGAACCATTTTTAGCACAAATATTATAGAGTCTATACTCAATTTCTTCCCAAGTTCTTTGTAACATTTCCTCTATTATTGTTGCGATCGCATTAGTGATACGATGTCGCAACGCAGAAATATCGTCCACTATGGTAGCATAAGCCCGCCGGGTTGGCCGTGCGGTCTAACGCACGGCTTTTCGGGCGAGAAGGAGCGCCTGGTCCCAGCACGAACCCGCCTGGCGGATTTGCGTCGAGGTCCGGTGAACCGGCCAGTCTGTGGATGGTTTTTAGGTGGTTTTCCATCTGCCTCGGCGAATGCGGGCTGGTTCCCCTTTTTCCGACTCAGTTACACTATGTCGGCGATTGCTGCTCAAACAAGTTCTCCACGTACGCTTACACCACAATTACTCTACGACGCAAACTTAGGGGTTATACTCGTCTGGTGTGAGACGATCTCTGGGGAGTCCACCGGGGGCCGAACCGCACAATAACCATGCAAGAGTGTTTCGGTGTGGGGCGGCGGATGGGTGAAGTGGGCTGCGGTTGTCGTCGTGGGGTTGTGGACCACTGCGGCTGCGGCGGGGACGGAGCCTCTCCGTCGTTTCTAGGTCCCCGGTTAACATACAATACAATACATACGAAGGTCGCATACACGCGGTCCTTCAGGAATGCCCACATGAAGAAATCAAGCGGCGTAATGTCGGGTGAACGTGGTGGCCAGGCAATGGGTCCTCTGCGTCCGATACAACGATTGGGAAATTGCCTTTTCAGAAACTTGCGAACAGCCGTTGACCAACGCGGCGGAGCTCCATCTTGTTGAAAAATGATGTTGGGTTGCAAGTCTTGTATCTGATGGTACACAAACTGCTCCAACATGTCCAGATACACTGACCCATTCACTGTTAGTTCCACAAAGAAGAACGGTCCAACAATCCTGTCCTGTATTAGCCCACACAAGACGTTTACGCTGGCTCTGAGCACTATAGGACTTACCTTCTGAGATCATCAGTCCCCTAGAACTTAGATCTACTTAAACCAAACCAAACTAAGGACAACACACACAGCCATGCCCGAGGCAGGATTCGAACCATAGTGGTCACGCGGTTCCAGACTGTAGCTCCTAGAACCGCTCCTCGGCCGGCACAAGAAGTTTTGTTTAGGGTTATCACGAACACGTTCAGTGACAACGTGCGGATTTTGCGAACCCCAAATCCGAATATTATGCCTATTAACCATTCATGATAGATGAAAGGTTGCCTCATCTGAGAATAAACATCTTTCCAGGAAGCTGGCATCCATACCAATACGCTGCAGCATATCTGCAGCAAATTGTTATCGGCGTGATTTGTCGTTCGCCATCAGATGTTGCAGAATTTGCACTTTGTAAGCAAACATACGAAGACGCTAGTGAACTACACGACGCAATGTTGATCAAGGTACATCAAGTCGTCTAGATGCCTGACGAGTTGACTTACGTGGGCTTCTGAGAAACGTTTGTCTGATGTCCTCCACTGCCTCTTCTGAAACTTCGTAACGTGCACCGCCAGAATGTTTCAGAACACTTCCTGTTGCCAGAAACTTGCTGTACCATTCCTTAATTGTTTTCACATCAGGTGGACCACTTTCATACACACGACGATAGTTTCTTTGCACAGTAATCGGCTAATTTGTTTCTGCAAACCGCAGTACTACATGAGCGCGCTGCTGTGGGGGTCGCCATTTTCACTTCATGTGACCATGCTGCACTCTGACGACGATCTTCGCACTTACGACGCGGGAAGATAAATTTTTTGAGGTGCTCTACAGTGTGGTGCATTTTTCACTGTCGTATCTACTGTGGTTTTTCTCTCCTGGGTCCTTGAAATCAGGGAGGTTTGAGTGGGACACTATGTATTTTATGCTTAAAAAAGAGCAAACGAACAGAGTAAATAGCTAGCAACTACCACTTAAAAATGGAGAAACCAGGAAGGTTACATTAATAATGCTACGAGCGACTTCCACGACCATACCGCAGCTTACAGCTTCGTTCCCATTGTTCGACTCTAGAAGAACCTCTATCTTTTGTCCTATCTTCAGCGCTGCTGTACCGGGAATGAGAGTTGCAACCGTCCTCTTTTCCGGAAGGACCGTTAATTCTTTGGAAACAGCACTATCTCAACGAGTAAGTGGTGCGTTAAAGCGACTGGTCGAGCCGTTGACAAGCTTAGTGAGGATGTATCCCCGTGGCCAGCAGACAGAGCCGCGCTAAACGCAGACGAAGTGCCCGGCCGCGCTGCAGCAGAGATAAGACGGAAGGAGAGACGGATGGCCGCCATTGGCGACTGGCGGCAACTGCGGCGGCTTTCGTTCAGACGTCGAAGACCGTCCGCGTCTGGGGAGACCTGGACTCTAAATAAATGAGACGCTCCGGCGAGGGGTGTGGGCTGCGCGGCGGCCACTGCCTGCCTTCCCGCCAGGAGCCGGGCTGCGGCTCCTCAAATATTCCGCCGGCCCTCCGGTGCAAACAGCTGCCTTGCGTAGAGCGCACAGCGCAGCAAAAAGTGTGCCGTGGCTGCAGCCAGCCGAAGCGACAGCTCTCGACACCCTCCGAGAGCTTAAATTTGCTACACTGCCTCAACTGCTACGAAAGGCTTCCGTTGCCTGAACACGATGTTATCGCCATTGATTGAAAAAGAGCACACGTGCCACACAGCAAAGAAATTACCCATGGCATTCTTTCTTTCTTTCTTTACTTTTTTATGAGGCTTTTCTGAACATTTTTAGAGTATCTGTGTGGAAATTCCTGTCCATTGTGCTTCTGGTGTGTACAGGGCATATCACAATTAACAGTGAAAACTGTGACTTGTATGCTGTACATTGTTTATTAGAACGTTTACTTGTCAATATCACGATGTAGAAAACGATTATTAGTGATTGCTAGTGAAGAGGTTGAAAAATCAGAAAACCAATTGCAAACAAAGCTTTATTAGCCCTTCACCTGGGTTTCGATATTTGTAAAAATACACTACTGGACATTAAAATTGCTACACCACGAAGATGACGTGCTACAGACGCGAAATTTAGCCGACAGGAAGAAGATGGTGTGAAACGCAAATGTTTAGGTTTTCAGAGCATTCACACAAGGTTGGCGCTGGTGGCGACACCCACAACGTGCTGACATGAGGAAAGTTTCCAACCGATTTCTCATACACAAACAGCAGTTGACCGGCGTTGCTTGGTGAAACGTTGTTGTGATGTCTCGTGTAAGGAGGAGAAAATCGCACCATCACGTTTCTGGCTTTGATAAAGGTCGAATTGTAGCCCATCGCGATTGCGGTTCATCGTATCGTGACATTGCTGCTCGCTTTGGTCGAGATCCAATAACTGTTAGCAGAATATGCGATCGGTGGGTTCAAGAGGCTAATACGGAAGGCCATGCTGGATCCCAACGGCCTCGCATCACTAGCAGTCGAGATGACAGTCATCTTATCCGCATGGCTGTAACGGATCCTGCAACCACGTCTCGATCCCTGAATCAAGAAATGGGGACGTTTGCAAGGCAACAACTATCTGCACGAACAGTTCGACGACGTTTGCAGCAGCATGGGCTATCAGCTAGGAGACCATGGCTGCGTTTACCATTGATGCTGCATCACAGACAGGAGCGCCTGCGATGGTGTACTCAACGACGAACCTGGGTGCACGAATGGCAAAACGTCATTGTTTCGGATGAATCCAGGTTCTGTTTAGAGTATCATGATGGTCGCATCCGTATTTGGCGACATCGTGGTGAACGCACATTGGAAGCGTGTATTCGTCATCGCCATACTGGCATATCACCCGGCGTGATGGTATGTGGTACCATTGGTTACACGCCTCAGTCACCTCTTGTTCGCATTGACGGCACTTTGAACAGTGGACGTTACATTTCATATGTGTGACGACTCGTGGTTCTACCCTTCATTCGATCCCTGTGAGACCCTACATTTCAGCAGGATAATGCACGACCGCATGTCGCATGTCCTGTACGGGCCTTTCTGGATACAGAAAATGTTCGACTGCTGCCCTGGCCAGCACATTCTCCAGATCTCTCATCAATTGAAAACGTCTGGTCAATGGTGGCCGAGCAACTGGCAGGTCACAATACGCCAGTCATTACTCTTGATGAACTGTGGTATCGTGTTCAAGTTGCATGGCAGATGTACCTGTACTCGCCATCCAAGCTCTGTTTGACTCCATGCCCACGCGTATCAAGGCCGTTATTACCGCCAGAGGTGGTTGTTCTGGGTACAGATTTCTCAGGATCTACGCACCCATATTGCATGAAAATGTAATCACATGTCAGTTCTAGTATAATATATTTGTCCAATGAATACCCGTTTATCATCTGCATTTCTTCTTGGTGTAGCAATTTTAATGGCTAGTAGTTCAAATGGCTCTGAACAAAAAAAAAAAATGGTTCAAATGGCTCTGAGCACTATGGGACTTAACATCTGTGGTCATCAGTGCCCTAGAACTTAGAACTACTTAAACCCAACTAACCTAAGGACATCACACACATCCATGCCCGAGGCAGGATTCGAACCTGCGACCGTAGAGGTCACGCGGTTCCAGACTGAAGCGCCTTTAACCGCACGGCCACACAGGCCTGTTGGCTAGTAGTGTATCTACTTCAGAAATAGTGGGCCTTAGTCTCTTAGTATCTGACACGATGTACATGTAAGTTACGTAAATATTTTCCCTGTGACTCCTATTGCCATTTTACGTTGACAATTACCTCTATCTGTGAACATATGCTAGTGAGCATTCACTCTGAACTACAATATATGTAATCTGGTTGCTATCTAAAGCTATGGCTTTGTCAATTTTGTTTACGACAAGAACAGCTGGGTTTCATCTAATCTAAGTTACCATCATGTGATGTAACAAGGCCCACTCTTTCTGAAAAAGATTTTTCTACAAATATTGAAACCTAGGTCAAGGGCTAATAAAGGTTTTTTTGCAACTGGATGGCTCATTTTTCAACCTCCTCATATTTACAATGTTGCTGTTTCGCATCCATTAATTAGTAGTGTCAAGGACGGAAAGGATGTGAACACTGAAATAAGAAAATGTCTTACCTATTCTCTTGATGCACACACGACATGTTTGTAACCCGATGTAAAGAAGACCGTTTAAGTGATTGAAACTACAAGGGGTGCCCAGAAAGTAAGTTCTAATTGGTTGCGAAATACAAGCCACCGACAAAATCCGACGAAGCTTAACACAGAAGTGTCCGGGAAAATAATGCCTCCCGCCATGTTTGAGTTCCTATCAAGAAATTTAGCCTGATTTCATGGAACTTCATGTAATCTAACTGTCATGCATTTCCTTCTTCATTCTCTGCAGAACACTGCATATGAAATGAAGCTCCTGCAGCTTTATCAGTGTGTGTTTGGCGTGTTTTATCACCCACAGCTCGGATATGGTTCCCTCCGATTTTCATCTCTGCTCACAAGACCTGCTGGCTACGAAGACAACATTTCTCCACATGCAACAAGCTGCAGACAGCGTACATAATCGGCGGAAAGTACCCGTGTCTGCCTCCCATGACGAGGGTATAGGGAAGCTGGAACAACACTACGACATGTGTATAAGTCAGAGAGGCGACTACGAAGAAAAAAACCTGGAACGTGTAGCTAATTGTCCTAAATACATGATTTTTGATTTTACGTGTGGTTTCCTTTTCGCAACAGATCTAAATTTACTTTCTGGACGACTGTCGTACTAATGTCAGAGTTTTGCTTTGCGATCTTGTCAAATATAGGCTTTAATTAAAAATCTAGAGAATTCAAGTTCAGAGATCGCTCTCTTCCTGCCGGCAATGTCATAAAAAGTATCTGGACACCATAAAAACATTCGTTTTTCGTATTAGGTGCATTGTGCTGCCACCTACTGCCAGGTACTCCGTATCAGCGACCTCAGTAATCATTAGACATCGTGAGAAAGCAGAATGGGGCGCTCCGTGGAACTCACGGACTTCGAACGTGGTCAGGTGATTGGGTGTCACTTGTGTCATACGTCTGTACGCGAGTTTTCCACTGTTTCCAATGTGATAATCAAGTAGAAACGTGAAGGGACACGCACAGCACAAAGGCGTACAGGCCGACCTCGTCTATAGACTGACAGAGACCAGACAGTTGTAGCGCGCGCAAATTGTGGCTGGCCTATGTAGAAAAGGTGGAACTGATGGTCAGTCGGGGACGAGCTACGAGTCGGGGACGAGCTACCAAACTGTGCACTGTCATGTAAATGTTGCATACCGTAATGGTTCCGAGAGAGGCTTTTCCTGCCGCTTTCCAAGGCCTCGGATGGATGGATAAATAGCTGGAACTATTCTGGAATTTGTATCTGTCGTCGCCACCAAGAAATGACAGAGTCCAGCAATTCTGTCTGCGAATCCACCTACCAACAAGCAGTTGCCATCACGTTGCGCAATCACTGTAACGTAATACTATAATGATGTACAGTGAAGGATCAGCTCAATGGATGTGCTAATGTACGCAAATATAAGGTAATTTATATCTGAATTTATGTACCTACCTTGATTTTTCTCCTTATCATAACACCTCTCAGGTTCCTCTCCGTTTGAACTAAAGTAATTACCGAGTGTCCCTACTGAAAGAACATTTATGACCAATGTTATGCTAATTAACGCCTCTTGAACTTAGTAAAAAGGAAGTTAAAGTTAATGTGGCAAGAGAGTGAGTTAAAGTAAATGTTGTTTGCTGAAAATAATTTTCCTATTAAAACTGCTTATTAAAGTGCTATTGCCAACTGCAAGATTAAAAGTTCTTAAGACTGAGGCTTCTAAAGTTTTTCTTAGCAAATGGTCACCTTGATATCTGTAGTAAATTCAAAAAGGTGAGTCAGTTTTTTGCAATTTTGTCAACATTGTGTTTCGCTGTAGTAAAAGTGGAAAACTGCAGTTGTGAAACGTTATATACTCATGTTTGTTAAGTGTATGTCTCTCTTGTGTATAGGAAGTGCATATTAATAATATAACAGGATCCACAGTTTGTCTATTGTATTAATGCTGGGTAACAAGTAATGGGAAGACCACTAATTATAAAAACCATAATTTCTTTAAAGCCTGAAAGTAATAGGGTGTTTCGGTATCTCTTATAATTTTGCAAATAGTTCTTGCTGCTCCAGTTGTTAGCTTCAATCCTAAAACATATGTATGTATCAGAGTTCATTGCACTCGCGTGTGACAAAGTATAGGTTGTGTTTATCCATTAAAGTTAATAATAACTATTTTCTTGAACGAGAATGTTAATCATTCTCTTGCCTAGTTAGGCTGGCGACTGTTTTCTTTATCAGTTAAACAGTGCAGATAGGCAAAATTTTGTTTGTTACTGTTCAAATACGAGGGCCGTTCAGAAAGTAACCTCCGGTTGATTTAAAAAAATACACCAAGTTAAATAAAAATATTTTAATATATACATCTTACAACTACATCTTTGCACTATTTTTCTACATAGTCTCCATAGCGATTGAGGCACTTATCGTATCTCTTCACAAGCTTTGAAATTCCTTCTGCATAAAAATCACCCGCTTGTGCCTGGAGCCAGCCTGTGACCACATCTTTGAGCTCTTCGTCGTCATAAAACCGCTGTTACCCGAGCCATTTCTTCAAATGCACGAAGAGGTGATAATCACTTGGCGCCAGATCTGGGCTGTAAGGTGGATGGTTGATAACGTCCCACTTGAAGGACTCAAGAAGGGCCGTTGTTCTGCGAGCAGAGTGAGGACGGGCGTTATCGTGCAAAAAAACGATACCGGAAGTCAGCATACCACGGCGTTTGTTCTGTATAGCCCGTCGTAACTTTTTTATTGTTTCACAGTACACGTCTTGATTAATGGTCGTACCACGTTCCATGAATTCAACCAACAACACCCCTTTGGCATCCCAAAACACCGTTGCCATCAGTTTTCTGGCAGAAAAATCTTGCGAGGCTTTTCTTGGTTTGGTAGGAGAATTTGAATGTGCCCACATCTTTGATTGTTCTTTTGTCTCAGGGTTCACTTACTTCATCCAGGTTTCGTCACCGGTCACGATTCTGTTTAACAATGGTTCTCCTTCGTCCTCATAACGTGACAGAAAGTCTAATGCAGAGGCCACTCTTTGAGTTTTGTGGTGGTCGGTAAGAATTTTGGGCACCTATCGTACATAGAACTTACGGTAACCCAATCTTGCTGTCACTATCTCGTACAAGAGTGTCTTAGAAATCTGTGGAAAACCAGTAGACAACTCCGACATTGAGAAACGTCGATTTTCACGAACTTTTGCATCAACTGTCTGAACGAGTTCGTCAGTCACCAATGATGGTCTACCACTCCTCTCTTCATCATGAACGTTTTCTCGTCCACTTTTAAATAAACGTACCCATTCATGGACAACTCCTTCACTCATAACTCTTGGTCCATACACGGCACAAAGCTCACGATGAATAGCTGCTGCAGAATATCCTTTGGCTGTAAAAAACCTTATGACAGCACGCACTTCACATTTGGCGGGGTTTTCTATTGCAGCACACATTTCAAACTGCCACAAAAACTAAACTAGCGCAGGTACGACGTTCACTCGACCACGACTTGATGCCGACTGACCTGTTGAGTGCGTGAACGCACAGATCGCGTCGCTACTCCCCCCACAACCCGCACTGCGACCAAACGGAGGTTACTTTCTGAACCGCCCTCGTATTTACGTAATTCTTTCTTTTCCGATAAGCCACCTCCGTTAGGTGCAACACGGTCAACATAACAAAATTCCTCCCAGAGGGTAACACTGCTATGTTGCTTTATACCATAATTACTCTAACAAAATAATTCTGTTTTGCAAACTGCCTCCAGCTTCGAGGTTATGGTATAGCAGTAGCGGACGAAACTGTTACAAGGGGTCTTGTGCCCCTTGTTGTTTTGCGTAGCACTATCACAGCACAGGCCTATATTAATGTTTTGAGCACCTTCTTACTTCTCATTGTTGAAGAGCAATTTGGGGTTTGCGATTGCATCTTTCAACACGATCGAGAACCTGTTCATAATGCACGGCCTTTGGCAGAGTGGTTACGAGACAATAACATCCCTGTAATGGACTGGCCTCCACAGAGTCCTGACCTGAATCCTATAGGACGCCTTTGGGATGTTTTGGAACGCCGACTACGTGCCAGGTCTCACCGACCGACATCGATATCTCTCCTCAGTACAGCAATCTGCGAAGAATGGGCTTTCATCACCCAATAAACCATTCGGCACCTGATTGAACATATGCCTGCGAGAGTGAAAACTGTCATCAAGGCTCAGGGTGGGCCAATACCATACTGAATTCCATCGTTACCGATGGGGGGCGCCACGAACTTGTAAGTCATTGTCAGCTAGGTTCCTCATACTTTTGATCACATAGTGTAATTACAAAAAGGAGACTGATTACAGTGTACCTGGAACCGGAAAACGAGCCACTTAGTAAAAAACTGCAAAAGTGTGGATAGAAGTGTACAATAACTACAGAATGAAATAGTGTCCTAGTTATTGCAAGTATATCGGAAATATAATTTTTTTCCACAAATTTCCCTTATGCCTGAGATTGGTGTAAACCGTAATGATGTTCATTAGTCATCAAATCAACAACGTTTCTCATGCTTGTTGATGCGTATTGGGTGATCACCACATTAACTCACAAATTCATCTAGGAAAACATGGTGGACGAATGCACCTTCGACTTCTGCGGTGGGATCTTCCAGAATTGCCAGACAGTGTACGCCTTGTAAAACGTTGCGGAATATGGTACACGCGTCACTGCGTACCTACACATTTTGCTGCTGATGTATGACGACATCTAGTGTGGCAATATCGTCCATTATGAAATGTAACTTGACCTACAAGATTATCTGGCCCTTCTCTTCTGGATTAAGGCCTCATGTCTTCCCAAAAAGAAATATACTGCTCTTCCTTTGGTACCGTTTAAGAAACAGAGCAAGGGGCGTCTAGTCTATGTCAAGATTGACGAAATGGCAGAGAACAGTTTAAAATAACCAAACTTGCTGTAGATACGAGTGCAGTGTTGGATCCAAATGCAGCTACGACACGTGAAACGCCTGCTTTGACAAGTACGCGCGCGCTGTGTGTTGTTTACATGCAACGTGCTGAAGCAGCACTGTATTTATTGGTATGGTATACAATGGACTAAATTTGAGCAAAGTTTTGTAAGGACTTAATGCAAATATTTACGTTTCAAGTACACTCCCGAGCAATACTTTCTAGAGAAGTCAGTGATAACTTGTAACACGAATGTTGCTCAGTGTTTAACGCAACCGTTTTTCCAAAAACAGCATCGTTTTATGCGGGATTCCATTTTTTATCGCTACTAAACCCGGTTTTGCACTGTAGTCTTCTTTCAATGCGATGGCCTTACGCCTTTATGCCCTAGTAGAGTGGTAGCCCATTCTACTAGTAGACGTCGGAGCCAACCCCATGCTGCAATGTATTCAAAATTGAGAAATACACTCCTGGAAATTGAAATAAGAACACCGTAAATTCATTGTCCCAGGAAGGGGAAACTTTATTGACACATTCCTGGGGTCAGATACATCACATGATCACACTGACAGAACCACAGGCACATAGACACAGGCAACAGAGCATGCACAATGTCGGCACTAGTACAGTGTATATCCACCTTTCGCAGCAATGCAGGCTGCTATTCTCCCATGGAGACGATCGTAGAGATGCTCGATGTAGTCCTGTGGAACGGCTTGCCATGCCATTTCCACCTGGCGCCTCAGTTGGACCAGCGTTCGTGCTGGACGTGCAGACCGCGTGAGACGACGCTTCATCCAGTCCCAAACATGCTCAATGGGGGACAGATCCGGAGATCTTGCTGGCCAGGGTAGTTGACTTACACCTTCTAGAGCACGTTGGGTGGCACGGGATACATGCGGACGTGCATTGTCCTGTTGGAACAGCAAGTTCCCTTGCCGGTCTAGGAATGGTAGAACGATGGGTTCGATGACGGTTTGGATGCACCGTGCACTGTTCAGTGTCCCCTCGACGATCACCAGTGGTGTACGGCCAGTGTAGGAGATCGCTCCCCACACCATGACGCCGGGTGTTGGCCCTGTGTGCCTCGGTCGTATGCAGTCCTGATTGTGGCGCTCACCTGCACGGCGCCAAACACGCATACGACCATCATTGGCACCAAGGCAGAAGCGACTCTCATCGCTGAAGACGACACGTCTCCATTCGTCCCTCCATTCACGCCTGTCGCGACACCACTGGAGGCGGGCTGCACGATGTTGGGGCGTGAGCGGAAGACGGCCTAACGGTGTGCGGGACCGTAGCCCAGCTTCATGGAGACGGTTGCGAATGGTCCTCGCCGATACCCCAGGAGCAACAGTGTCCCTAATTTGCTGGGAAGTGGCGGTGCGGTCCCCTGCGGCACTGCGTAGGATCCTACGGTCTTGGCGTGCATCCGTGCGTCGCTGCGGTCCGGTCCCCGGTCGACGTGCACGTGCACCTTCCGCCGACCACTGGCGACAACATCGATGTACTGTGGAGACCTCACGCCCCACGTGTTGAGCAATTCGGCGGTACGTCCACCCGGCCTCCCGCATGCCCACTATACGCCCTCGCTCAAAGTCCGTCAACTGCACATACGGTTCACGTCCACGCTGTCGCGGCATGCTACCAGTGTTAAAGACTGCGATGGAGCTCCGTATGCCACGGCAAACTGGCTGACACTGACGGTAGCGGTGCACAAATGCTGCGCAGCTAGCGCCATTCGACGGCCAACACCGCGGTTCCTGGTGTGTCCGCTGTGCCGTGCGTGTGATCATTGCTTGTACAGCCCTCTCGCAGTGTCCGGAGCAAGTATGGTGGGTCTGACACACCGGTGTCAATGTGTTCTTTTTTCCATTTCCAGGAGTGTAGTTTTGCCGAGTAATAGCCAGTCTTTCTTACGGACTCCGAATCTGTTATAGGGGTATCATTCTCCTCAGAAGTAAGTTCTTTTACTATATTAAAGGTTTTAATGGTTATATTAATCCAATTCCTAATATAAAGATATCTACCGTTATACGTCTAGACTTCCTCGCGCGCATACGCAAGAAGCACCATCAGCGATGCGCGGTACACAGCTGCTCGCCGCCTGTAGTTGCGGCGCAGGTCTGGCGGCCTACCGACCTCGTCCGCGTAGTGGGGCCTGCTGTTTCTCTTCAGCGCAAGTAATGTAGATTTATGACTGGTTGCTACGGTGCTACAGTTCTATACTTGACATGGCCAAACTTTGACGTTCATTAGTTTAGTGTGACGAGCTTCTGAAGAAGGCCAAATTATTTTGACTGAAACCTAAGTAAAGATTGGTTTCTATTTGCAACTGTGGATGACGTGTTGCATGTTCATACTGCAACATCCCCATCATGCACGTACTGCTTCCCGTGGAGTACATCCTTCATTGAGCCACACATATGGAAGCCTTGTGTTAGGTAGCGAGGAACCGAGCGGGCACACACCTTTGTGGACCGCAACTATTACGCAAATGTGTCAGCCTAGCAACGCAGACGTCCAGTTCACTAGCGAGGAGTTTGTTTGTGATCCGTCGAATGAGAGCATCCACATATTCCAGCACTGTATGAATCACAACTGTGTGCGGCCTGATAGCACGTGGGAGAACGGAATGGTTTACGCTGCCTCATTTCGATGACGACAGATGTCTCGCCCAACGACTCACTGTAGTTTCGGTTATGCCGAAGCCAAGGTATCCCCTGAGGGCCGGCAACCCATATTACACCACAGAGGGCGGAGATGTCTACGTCCAAGGCGTACCAAAAGCACCATGGTAAACACCGGCTATTTACATACAAGATAATGGAAACAGACATTCCGAGTACTACTTCCGGTAGTGGGAGCTCGAGCCACGTCCTGCAGGAAGTATCACTATGCAAACACATGATTGGCTGGAGACAGCTATTTAGGGACTAGAACCAGACCCGAAGTTCAGTTCGCTGCGGATACCAACCTCGTGGACTTAGACCACTGAAGATTACGTCTTCGTCTGTGAATTGGACTTTTATTAGTGTGTGTTTGTTACCACGAACCTTTGTGGAAAACTATAAGTTAACTTCTTGTTGGCCTCAGGTAGGAGTTATTGTTACGTTCATTTTGTTCTTCAGTCACCAACCTTGTAAACGTACATAAAGAAAAGTTGTGTTTGTCAAAAATTGTGAATTGTCAGTCACAACAGTTTCGTTCACTTCCAGGTTACAATAGACACTTTGCAAGCGCCCATGAAATATCTATGATGCTCAGGGATTCAACCAAGAGAAACTCAACGTCAGCTATCTGCTGAGAACGCATCTCCGTTACACACGCCATTTTGAAAGCTGCGTATATCGCCATCAACTATCGGAACTTCATAAAATTATAGGGGTCCAAGCCGGAATATTTCTCGATGCTCCACAACAAATTCCGATTTTTTCAACCGAAACTGGCCTAGAAAAATGAAATGTTGCGTTACTTTTTCAACACCTCTCGTAGTAGATTTCCAGTTATCCTTTGCGTGGCTAATTTTCAAACCCACCTTTATCAAAATGTTTTGCATTTGCTGGCCTATAGTTCCGGCTGTGTCAGTTTGAGCGATTAATTCTGATACGTGCTGTACAATGGCGTACTGACAAATTTTAGAAACTAAAGTCAGTTTCTAATTGAAAATGTGAAATCGTTTGGTTACGTTTCTTAAACCGCACGTTCATTTTAGACTGACTAGGGAACCATGTCTACTCATCATCATCGATTTATTTCAAATTTGTGGTATGTGTAGGGCTTGGTTAGAAATGAAAGTGACAGAAGTGGAAGCTCCACATGCCCAAGCGTTTAAAACAAAATGCATTTTTGGCGCCGGTCGCTGGAAGGCTCTGAGCACTATGGGACTTAACTACTGAGGTCATCAGTCCCCTAGGACTTAGAACTACTTAAACCTAACTAACCTAAGGACATCACACACATCCATGCCCGAGGCAGGATTCGAACCTGCGACCGTAGCGGTCACACGGTTCCAAACTGAAGCGCTTAGAATCGCACGGCCACACCGGCCGGCGTCGGTGGAAGCCTCTGCCTTTAATGTTAGCGTGGCTTCCAGGCAGCGATTGGCGTGTCGAAAGAGTACAGAGCGATAATGCGACGGCCGTGTGATTTAGCCTCTATGCGGGTCGTTTTTTATTTTCAGCTCTATGTTATTTACACCGCACATAATTGTCAAAATATAGTATTTCTTAATACTTTCATAACACGTTTGGGAAGGAAAGGCAAAGAAAAAGTTGGGATAGCAAGTAAATTTACAATAAGGGGTTGTACTTACAGTATCCACGAAGACTCTTCAAATAGATTTCGAGTAAAATATGGGGAGGCGTACATGTCAAGTTCGTATATAAAATTAGATGCTTTCATTATTCTAAGGTTGAAAATTTACACGTACTGAGGGTATACTCTTCGTAAAACACTGCTTTTCATTTAATCTTCATACATCATTCTATATGTTAATCCCGTAAATGTCTTTACGAACAAATTTGAGTATTGAATTTAGTCATTGTTTCTGTTCGACCCCTTTGCTTACTTTGATTTGTAGGCTTATAGTCTGCCTCCAGGAAGAAATTAACAATCAGCTGAAAACCATAGCCAACACACAACTATAGTCAGATTGCGTTAATCAGAATGAAATTTTGTTCGAATTCCTCACCTTCAGAGCTATATTTAGGGCTGTAATTTTTGAGTTATCGTTTACACCGAAGCGCCAAAGAAAGTATAGGCATGCGTATTCAAATACAGAAATATGTAAACAGGAGGGATACGGCGTCTATACAAAACAAGTGTCTGGCGCAGTTGTTAGATCGGTCACAGCAACTACAATGGCAGGTTATCAAGACTTTAATGAGTTTGAACGTGGTGTTACATCGGCGCACGAGAGATGGGACACAGCATCTTCAAGATAGATATGAAGTGGAAACTCTCCCGTACGACCGTTTCACGAGACTACCGTGAATATCAGGAATCCGATAAAACATCAGATCTCCGACATCGCTGCAGCCAGCTAAAGATCCTGCAAGAACGGGACCAACGACGACTGTAGAGAATCGTTCAGCGTGGCAGAAATGCAACCCTTCCGCAAATTGCTGCAAATATCAATGCTCGGCCATCAACAAGCGTCAGAGTGCGAACCAGTCAACGAAACATCATCGGTGTGGGCTTTTGGATCAGAAGGCCCACTCGTGTACCCTTGATGACTGCACGACACAAAGCTTATGCCTCGCCTGGGGCCGTCAACACCGACTCTGGACTGCTGATGACTGGAAACATGTTACCTGGTCGGACGAGTCTCTTTTCAATTTGTATCGAGCGGATTGACGTGTACGGGTGTGGAGACAACATCATGAACCTATGGGCCCTGCATGTCAGCAGGGGACTGTTCAAGCTGGTGGAGGCTCTGTAATGGTGTGGGGCGTGTGCAGTTGGAGTGATATGGGACCCCTTATACGTCTGGATACGACTCCGATAGACAACACGTACGTAAGCATCCTGCCTGATAACCTGCATCCATTCATGTCGATTGAGCTTTTAGACGGACTTGCGCAATTCTAGCAGGACAACGCGTCACCCCACACGTTCATAATAGCTACAGAATGGCTCCAGGAACAGTCTTCTGTCTTCTGAGTTTAAACACTTCCGCTGGCCACCAGACCCCCCAGACATGAGCATTATTGAGCATATATGGGATGCCTTGCAACGTACTGTTCAGAAGCGATCTCCACCAGCTCGTACTCTTACGGATTTATGGACAGCCCTGTGGGATTCATAGTGTCAGTTTCCTCGAGCACTACTTCAGACATTAGTCGAGGCCATGCCACGTCGTGTTGCGGACCTCTGCGTGCTCGCGGCGGCCCTACTGTATATTACTCAGTTGTGCCAGTTTCTTTGGCACTTCATTGAATAACTGCAGCTGGATTCTTATAATTCGTTTTATATGTTAATCCCGTAAAAGTGTTTATGAATAAATGAGGGTATTGCACGTAATCAATGGTTTTGTTGACCCCCTTGACTTACATTTAGTTGTATTCTTATAATCTGCGTCCAGGAATAAATTACCAATCAGTTCAAAATCATATTCAACACATTGCTGTAGTCAGATAGCGTTAATCGGAATGAAATTTTGTTCAAATTTCCCACGTTAAAAGCTATACTTAGGGCCGCAATTTTTGCCTTATCCATTAAGCTTTGCTCACAAAATTTTAGAAGTTAGTTATTAATGAGCTGGCCAGCCAATAGTTTGTTTTGTCAAGACAAAACGGCTTTGCATGCTAATCTTTTTTCTCTTTCTTTTATTCATCTTAGCGTTGTTAACACGTAACATATTTTGAGACATTCTTATCAATGTAATACAAGTATATACTGCAATATTCGATGTTATTTACATTTCTGTGCGATTAGAAAACAACGGTCGAAATAAATATTCGACTTTTTACTTACGAATTTATTTTATTTATTTCACCCTTCTAGTTCCGTACGACCAAATTGAGGAGCAAATCTCGAAGGTCATTGAACGTGACAGTACATGATATTTCAACATAAATGTAATAACAGATAAAATGAAATGTTTATGAACCCAAGAAAAGAGAAGCCATAAATTTATGTAAACGCAATGAACAATATAACATAGGAATCAGCTTAATTTTTCAAGGAACTCCTCGACAAAATAAAAGGAGTGACCCATGAGGAAACTCTTCAGTTTCGATTTGAAAGCACATGGTTTACTGTTAAGATTTTTGAATTCTTTTGTTACCTCATTATAAACGGATGCAGCAGTATACTCCACACCTTTTTGCATAAGAGTCAAGGAAGCGCGAACCAAATGTAAATTGAATTTCTGCGTAGTATTAACTCAGTGAAAGCTGCTGATTCTTTGGAATAAGCTGATAGTGTTAACAAGAAACGACAGTGAAGAATACATCGAGAGGCCAATGTCAAAATACCCATACTAGGTTCGCGAAATTACAGCGCATATTGCCCGAACTGTTCGTTTCTGAGCCAAATATACCTTGTGGTCGGTTCGCTTTAAGAGGCCGGTGAACACCGATGCGCCCTGATGAGCGGCATACCAATCGCCAGTAAAGTATTTAAAATTTTCTGGTCGACAAGTGGTGGGACTGCTATAATATTTTGTAAGAATTCGGGAAGAGCAAGTGTCGTAAAGTTCGCTCATGTACTTTAACGCTCAATAACAGAGTGGTTAAATACTTGTGAAATTTCCGCACAGCTTCGTGCACTTGATACTACATCGTTATGTTTGGATTCTTGGAAATTCCAGCATAGCTTCGTGAACTTTGAAAAGTTACCCATAGCCTAATTTCGAACTTTAGCTATGAACAGCAAAGTGGTGTGCCGGTCTCGATAGTTCTTGATCGAGCTAGTTGAAACCTGGTTGTTAGGCACTCAGAGAGCGCACAGGATAAGGTCAAGATTGTGGATGGGGCCGTAAACTGTTACTGTGAGTTGCACAATCAAATACACGACTTTATTTTTCTAAGAACCACTTATTGACTCATTGCTTTGAAAGATCACAACCAAACAATACGGCTGAAGGCCTAGTTAAAGAAAACTTGAGATGCTTTATGGAATGAAGGCTCAAAACCACACCAAAACAAGAAAGGCTGAAGGCCCGGCATAGAAATCAAAGTCAATAAAGAAGAGAAGGTAAAAAAAATAAAAAAAAACATGCATTTGAAAATAATTAGCGGCTGAAGGCCTACACTACACGTCCGAGGGACAACTATAAGTAAAGCACATTAATAAACAATTTTTCTAACCAAGACATTTCTTTTAAACTTACAACAGAACGACCGAAAGCCTAAGTGAAGAAATATTAATTTATTGCACTCCTGAAGGCAACAAACAAATTTGAAACAACGGCTGAAGACCTGAAAAATATTTCAGACAAGCAATTGAAGGTAAACCCCTTCCTTCCTATAAAAAAATTCCTTTAAAGAATACACACGGCTGGAGACCTTATTATAAGGGATTCACGTAAATCCTCGGCTTAAGGCCACACGTAAAACATCGAAAAACTAACGGCTTAGGGCCTGGATTACCAACAATTTCAGATAGAACAAATTTTAAGGAAAAATATTTTTTTTAATAAAACCAATCTTAAGACGGCTGAAGGCCTTTATGTAAAATTTAAAAAGAACTGAATTAATACACGGCCGAAGGCCTTGCACAATACTTCAAATTAAATGAAAAGCACAATCTAAAACAAACAGAACAAATGGTGCTCAGAAGTGTTCAAAGGGTCGGCCTGAGAAGGTTGCTCCAACGTAAGGTGAGGTGAAACAGACAGCTAAGACTTGTAGTTAAATAATCGGATGGCACCCAAACTAGGGACGGCCCAAAGACCGACCAACAATTCAGCCAATTCCCTTCTGTCCGACCAACGGCACAACGATGGGAAACATCGGCCGAGGACGAGAATACAAACAGCAATACGTCTTCAGAAATTGGCGTCTAAAAACAGCCAGCGGAACAATAACCACTCTAAGCAATATATGAACCAAACAACTTAAAAGGTTGTCGAACTACATGCAGTGCCAGGCAGCATCAACACGACGAGGAAAGGCACACTGCCGAAAAACTACACTAACGACCAGGCCAGTTAACTGGGGCGTTAACGGCCACAGGGCAGAAAATACCACTGGTTCACTTCACTGGCAAGTAACAGTCAATTCAATAATTAATCACAATATAGGAAGACGGCTGCAGTTCCGAGAGTTCCGGTACCTGTATAGAAAATTAGAATAGAGATCATCATAAACATCATTTCCCCCTTTTTTATTGCTAATGAAAACCACACACTGCATGTTGTACTACCATACAGCGAGACCTCCAACACATCATACATTGCTGCTAGCCCGAACGGCCCAGGGAGCAACAACCTGCAAATGAACGAAGGGATGTCACAATAGTAGAGGTTTCATAACAGGGTAACTGATCACTCAATTGCAGCGTCCAGGTTCGGTGGGCAACGAGCTTTGTCGCTCTCGCAGCTAGCGCCTCACGATCCGACACCGCATGCACGCCGCGAGCGGTCCCGGCCTGGTCTTAAGCCACGGAGACTTCCTCGCTGCTCCATCCCAACCAACTGACTAGCTCAATGAAGCATGCAGACAGCATTAAAATAACTGCTCAGTCAAAACCACACAAGCTACACATGGTTCCGCGAAAACACGTCCACAAACGACTCACACAATACTAAAACCTGTCACTGAGGAACAACAAGGACAAATCACAAGTCGACACACGCAGAGAACCCAGAAGCGGCCGACGACCAAATACACGTCGTCCGAAGAGACGACCAACGGAACGACTAACCACGGTCGTCCGCACTGAAGTCATGTGTGCCGGCAACAGTCGGGCGAGTCATGGCTGTCCGGACCTCACTGTTGCTCCGTCCCCCACTGGACTACCGACGCACGACGACATGGAAATACTAGCGGTCGCCCTTATCGATAAGCGCTGCTGATGCCACTCACGGACAGGCAAGATAAGAACTTAGCGACGCCAGTAAATCGAATAAGAAACGAGACGGCAGTGTCGTCAAGACAAGATATCAAGCAATGACGGCAGGAACGCGAGCCGCGCACGGCTCACTAGTTATTCAATTATAAATTGGCTTTTAATGTTAGACTGCATCGTTGGTCTGATCACACTCATCTACTTGATTCTACGGATCCTTTTCTGTGTGCTAATTGGAGCAGGGTTCGTTTTATTGAAAAATATTTCAAATGCTGTAGTGCAAAGAAGGAAAAGTTAGTAGCATTGAGTAAGTGCGATTTGAAGACAGTGGCTGGCCTTCGTTCTCACGGTATTGAGTCGAATAAATGTTTCCGTTAATAAATGGTACTCAGTTTGTGTTATCATTTATTCATTTCCCTAACCACAAACGTGCCTGCAATTTAATCAAAGTGTAAGAAGATTACAGGACAACAACAGGGTCATACGACAGGAACATTCATTGGTATACGTGGATGCCCGTAAAATGTCTTGTGAATAGAGTTAGTAATAAGAAAGTAACAAACTGAGAAGTCATGACTGGTGTGGCAGTTTTGGTGCATGAATTGTAGTAGTGAGCGATAAGCATTTTATCTTTCATCATTTTGAGAGCGGCGGTGTCAGCGAGAAAATTGTCTTGAAGGTTTGAAATTAGGTATAAAGGTTTCTATGAGTGACTAAGTACTCTCATTCCCAACTATTGAATGAATATATTTCGCGACAGTTTCGCCTCTCGTAAAAAACTCTTTATCTGTTATTTGCTTTATTATTGCTCGCGTAATAACGCATATACGAAAAGAGCCGCGAAATACCTTTTAGTAATGCTGTGCCATGAATTTCTTTATAATCATTAATTTTCAACAAAACAGAATATATTGGATTCTTATTGTTCTGTATCTGGCTTTCTATTAAAGGAACATTTTCCGTTACTGTAACTCACTATAAAAGTCAACATATCTTCCCTACTTTATAGTTATTGAAAATGAAAATTACTTTGTTACGAATACTGATGTTACAGTCCGCAAAGATTGTTCAACGTCAAAATTTTGCAGTGGATTTTTGTCAAGAGTAAAACACCAATAATTACCACGACTAGCACAAGAACATGAGACTATTGTCGGAGAAAAATACGTTTTTACTATAAGGTTTGCCAGACAAGAACTAAGCACAGCAAAATTCCTATTATGTTACGAAGGTAAATTATTCTTTTTGTACTGTTAGCAATATATTATCAGCAGCCCGCGTCAACCTGCAAAACACATCACAGAATCTGCTGCACTGCTCTGCAAGTCCGGAAACTGAAAGAGATGATTTTATTTCACTATTACCTTCCCGCTTCTTTGCGGTATGATAGATTTCTTTTAATGCAATTTGAATGCGCCGCGGCAGCGGCTCGTTCGTTCGTAGCGCAGCTCTGCACCACGGATAATATTTAAATAACTGGAAATGTCTTAAAAGGATGGGATAATATTCCAAGCAAGCTACTACAAATAATAATGCCAGGTTTCATTAAATAACTCTATTCAAAACATTCAAATATGTTAACTAATACACACCTTTTACAATGAGTACGAAATGGCGTACATCTATCGACTATGACAAAAGAGGACTACGTTAGCATTTACTGCAACGTCACAGGCTATCTTACTCGTACAACTCCAAGAAGAAGACAGAGAAATTAATGTTCGTTCTGTATTATTTATACTAGTGGTATATTCTTATCTTTGTATGATATTTATCGTCTGTGCGGTTTCAGTACTCGCCGACACAGATATTATCTAAAATTAATAATAATAAAAAAAATACATAATTCCATACAATAACAGAATATGATGCACATGTTCTCTCTTTACTACAAAATATGTCCTTTGCTAATAGACGTTACAATGCCCCCTGGCAGCAATTGACTAACGTTAAGAATGTTTGGCAATATGCTGCCACTAACGTCCGTTTTGTCATTGTCTATCACCTTGTTTGAAATATTCACTGTTCACTTCTTTACTCTTTTGCATTATAGTTTTAATTACACTCTGTATAGTTTTTTCACACTTTGCGAGGTGACCGTAAACCTAGTCCCAGGGTCATTACAGTTTTCTGGCTCCCCCATTTGGGCTACGTGCGGTCAGAAAACCTGGGAAAACTGCGCCGGAGCCATGGTCATCTCGCATGGTTTGTCTTAAAACACAGTTTGATTGTTCATCAAATAAGTTTGGGCTTTATCCAATGTTCACAGATAACGAAGGTTATTTATGACAAAATGTTAAACTTTTAGTCTCCTTGTTAAAAATGTACCTTCTACACTCTTTCACATTTGTGTTCTGTGTCACAATGAAAGTCAATCATTCAACAGTTTTACAGTAATGTAATGAATTGTCTCTACACTTGCTCACGACAAATGTTCTTCCATGGTATGGCATTTGTGTCAGTTTGCTTCACTAATATGACGAAAACATATCACATATATCATCGAACAAGTAAATGTTTTGAGTTTATATACAGTAAACTAAAGAAAAAAAATGTTTGTCACGTAATTTCGTGTCCAATAAATCATTTTCATATTAGTACATTAACAACGTAGTTGGTAATGTTCGGTTGAACGTCAACAATGTCGTACGGAGCGGGCGGCGCGAAGCAATTGTTGCGTAGCATCGTCTGGAACGCGGCGTGTCAACGTCCGCTGAGGTCGACGACCTGCTCGCCGTAACAACGACGGCGTGCTGAGGTGGCGCCCGAGCAGTCGCGAACCGCGCCGAACCATTCGCCAATGTCGGCGTGTTGCAGTGGTTTCCCGCGACCGGCTGGCTGGCGGCGCGGCACCCGTCTCTGCTTCTCCGCATGGCTCCCCGTCGTAACGCATGAAACAAATATTCCACAACGGTGTACTGTCTTTAAGGATACAAATTATTAGCTGTGGAAGAAAATGCACTTTGGTTAAAAGCGTTTATTGTTCATTACGCCGTCGCTTTGCTGGTATGCACAGGCTGTTTTGGCGTGATAACAGGTTTCTTGTGACACTGGTATTTAGGGTTCGTCACACACATGTTGTACTACACACCTTCATTTGTTCTCACGGTCGATTCGCTGCCAGAGCGTCTCTCAACACGCGAAAATGTTTCGGTTCACACACACACTAAATGTTTCCGTCGAGCGATGTTCGTTTGTATCGACTCCGAACGGATCACTAACTACCGCTTTTTACTCACGGTGTCTTGTTCGTTGAGCACTGCACTATGACAGTTAGTCACTCAACACATCACTTATACCGACGTATATATTGGTGCAGATACAACAGTCATTTTCTGTCCTTACTACACACAATATTCCTTCCTTTTCTAGATTGTTTATGCACAAAGTTTATTTTTAATGCATAACAACTGTTCTTAGCATAATCACTCTCATCTACATTGAGTCCATTGTGTTTACCTTGTCATTACACATTTTTACTACTATTACTAGGCATATATGGCATTTTTTGTAATTTTTGAAAGGTGTGTAATTTTTGGTACATAGCTTTCTTTTCCTTTTTTAGTGTAGCTTGCCAGGTTATCACCCATCTAGCAAACAGATTTTACCATGTGCATGACAGCTTGACTTGGGCATATTGCTCAATAAATACTTCATTTAGTACTAGTATTATTTTTAATGATCTGTCCTACAGGACTACAGTGTAGTTTCCGCGTAACTTGATTCGCGTACCGCGTAATTAATATTCAAGAACGTGAACCGAGTACACAGGCTTCAATTGAAGCATCGATACATACAAAGCGTAGGTTACACGGAACGGGTTTGTTTTTGATTGAATTCTGCTCCAGTGTCGTTCTCAGATCACTATTGGCAGTAAACATTACATCACATAATTATTTCGTACTACAAAGTCCATAGACTCTCTCTCAGGGTTCTTTAATTCTAACACAATTACATATGTTACATTATTATATGAGATTTCATCATTAATTGTACTCACTTACTACTAATGAAAAATGATTCAAGAAATTAATCATTATTTTATCAACAAAAAGATTATTCATTGCTTGAGGAGCATATAGTATTTTAATGACACTAACTGTTTGTAAACAAAGTCTTCCATTTGCATGCTATTGCTCAGGCTACTGATTCTACTTCCTCAAAATTTCAACTATACACAAATTCTTTCTTAAAACTAACATACTTATACTCTAAAACACAATTGAAATCTTCTTACTACTACTATTTACATCAGACATGTCACTGAATGAATAATTTTACATCTTTACGTGGATACAGTCCTTTTATTTTCCCCGTCTGGGGATGTGCTAACAAATAGCTACATTCGTGTGGCACCTTTATTACTTCAAAATGCCCTGAATATACCAATTGCCACTTACTATTTCGCTTTAGGGTGGCTGAGGATTTGGGGTGGTTACGAATAAGCACCATGTCCCCTACATTGTATTTCTGTTTGTTAGTTACACCTCGGTGGTACTTCTTTTTTCTCTTAGCAGCACAGCTGGTTAGGTTGTCCCATATCTTTTTTTATCTTTTCCTCCCTTGTTTCTGCCCTGGCTGGTAGTCTCGGTAAAGGCATGAGCCATTCATTCTGTGTCTCATTAACTCCTTTCAATATCTCTACCGTTGGTATCCTGTACTTGAGTGGGGTGTTAAATTGTGTATTCTACAAATTTAGGTACCAACTCAGGCCATCTTGTGTGTCGGTTCCCTATGTAAATTCTAAGGAACTTATTCAATTCTCTGAACGTTCTTTCGAGTAAACTTGCTTCTGGATGGAGCCGGGATACCAAAATATGCTGTGTACCTTGTTCCATTAGGTAATTTTTCCAAGTGCGACCCGTGAAATAAGTGGCATTGTCAGTCGTTATGGCTTCAGGTTTCCCTACTTGAGGCAAGTATTCTTGATTGATCCGTCTGACTATGGTTTTGGCAGTAGCTGATTTTATACAATAAATTGCCAAGTATTTGAAAAAAATATCGTACATGGCCGGTATATATTTCATACCTCCTCTGGCCATGGGGTAGGAACCTGCTACATCCACAGATACTAATTGAAGTGGCCGGAGTGGAACTATGGGATGAAGTTCAAATTTGGTGGACCTATTGTAGTGTTTTGCTTTCTGGCATATAGCGCAAGTCCTAACTGTTACCTGAATTTGGTGTTTCATTCGGGGAAAGTGGTAGTATCTCGCCATGATTTCTGCACACTTCCCGATCCCTGCATGGCCCCATGCCAAGTGCGTGTGCCATATTATGACTTTGACGGACTGGTTAGGTATGCATACTGCCCAGCCGTCTTCTTTCGTGCTAAGTTTATAATACAAAATATTGTCCACAATTTTAAAACCTTGCTCATCTCTATTGTTGACACCATTTTCAATATTGTTAATGATTTTTGCCCACATCGGATCTGACCTCTGTAGTTCAGACATATTTTTACATTTATACAGAAAATCCTTCCTGTAAGCGTTGTCTCGTACTAAAGGCACTTTATACTCGGCGGATTGTTCTAGCATTTCTGCTAACTCCGGTAATCCTACCGGCAGTCGCGACAAAGCATCCGCTACGATGTTATCTTGTCCTTTTATATACATAATCTTTATTCGGTATTCTTGTAAGATAAGCATCCATCTCCTTAGTCGGGTATGGAATAACTTGCATGACATCAAAAAACTTAACGCCTGGTGGTCACTATACACTTTAATCTCCTTCCCATATAGATAGTAATTAAACTTTTTTACAGCCCAGACTACTGCGAGCGCTTCCAGTTCGGTTGCCGAGTATGCTCTCTCGCAGCTAGTTAAAGTCCTACTGGCAAAGCCGATAATCTTTATTGTTGCCGAGTCGTTGCCTTCCTCCCACTGGAACAGGCACGCTCCCAAGCCATAGGAACACGAGTCCGTCGCAAGACAAAAATTTTTTGATAGGTCCGGGTGCTGCAAAATATTTGCATTCAGCAGGGCGGTTTTAATTGCTTCGAAAGCTTGCTGACATTTGTCAGTCCAAACCCACTGCACATTTTTTCGCAGTAGATTTAACAATGACGCGTCATTTAACAACTGATTAGGTACGAACCTTCTGAAAAAAGACGTAAGTCCAATGAACGCTTTCAATTGTCTCTTAGTTCGAGGGCTCGGAAATTCTCGAATCGCCTCTAGTTTTTTGTTGTCTGGGCTGATACCAAGCGGCGTGATAAGGTGTCCTAGGAATTTAATTTTATTACGTCCGAATTTTGACTTTTCTAAATTTGCTGTCACACCTGCTTGCTTAAATTTCTCTAATACTCTATGCAGCAATTCCGTACGTTCGTCCCAAGTAGCAGTAGCGATTACAAGGTCATCAACATATACTGTGATTTTTTCTAACAAGTCTGGACCCAGTACCGTGTCTAGAGCAGTAATAAATACTCCAGCACTTACATTCAATCCGAAGGGAAGTACCTTGAATTGGTAACTTCGCCCTCCGAATATGAAGGCTGTGTACTTCCTTGATTCTGGTGTAAGTGGGATTTGCCAGTACGAACTTTTAAGGTCGACCGAGGTCAAGTACTGCACTCCGTGGAATTCTTGTATCTGCTCATCTAAATTTTCTGGGCGAGTTCTAACGGGTATAATAATTTTATTGATATCCCGTGCATCTAACACTAGCCGGATTTTTCCGTTGGCTTTCGCCACTGCTACAAGAGGACTACTGTATAGGGAGAGAGAGGGCTCAATGATATCCCATTCTAACATCTTCCGAATCTCTTTAGCCACTACTTCCCTCCTCGACCAAGGGATGGAGTAAGATGCGCGACAGTATGTTTTGTGGGGCATCACCTCTATGTGATAGTGGTACCCTTTGACTATTCCTGGTCGGTCGGTAAATACCATGTTATATTCTGATAGCAGCTGCGTCAACTGTTGCTTTTGTATGTTGCTTAAACTTTCAGATTCCTGTACTTTGGTTTGAAATTCATCAACATTTGGTTCAAAATTTCTATCTTCTATATTCGGATAATAGAGATCCGTCACAGGTGAATAATCATTGAAGTGTAGTACCCAGGGGTTCCTACATTTGATATTAATTCGATTACAACATGGCACAAGTACCTCCTTCGATTTCATCATAGACAACTCAATCCTTCTACCTTTATTAACTATGCTTAGTTTTCCCGAGGAGAGGTCGATCGCTGCGTCCCTCTCACGGAGAAAATCTACTCCCATAATGCAGGCCACCTTTAACCCTTTAACAATGAGGAACGAGCTCACTATGGCTTCGCCCTCCTTACAAATTTCCACCTGCACCTGGTACTTAACTAATTGGCTCTGTGCACTTATAGCTCCAGACACCTTGCAATTATTAACCGGGAAAGTCGGTATGCTACGTCCCTTCCCTAGCGCTTTAAACAACTCTGTACTCATTACACTCACTGAGGCACCTGTGTCAATGATTATATTCACTGCAACATCATTGATTTTCGCTTCTATTATGGCTTGCACATTTTCGTTGCTATCTTTCTTACATTCATGCGGTTCGGTCAGTAGATCTTTATCCATACTGACACCGTCGTTGTATCGCAGCATATGTATTCCAGGGATATTATTGTCATTCGTGTTGCTCTCACTCCACCCCTCGGCCAGCAATGGAGAGCATATCGCGGCCGATTCTAGTTTGTTGGTTGGCCTCCTTGCGAGGTACTTGGACGGCTATTGTCCGCGACCTCTACTATGTTTACGTTTTGGTTTGTGGGCCGCCACGACTGCGCAATAGGCGCGTTTTGCAGTGGTGGTCTGTTGTTATCGTACCGGTCATTACCCTGCCGTTCTGAGCTTGGTCGCTGATTCTGATTCCAATTACGATTATCGTCGTTGTAATTGCTATGCCACTGACCTCGCGCATTTTTCCAGCGGTTGGTCCCTGGCAGTCCGGAATCGTACCGGTCGTCAAATCGACGCTTTTTATTATGGGACGGCTGCCCATACCCGTTCTGACTCCTACCATTATTACCATTTTGCGAATGCTCTTGCCGCTTGTTACCACCCCCACCATTTCCCTGGTTGTGGTTTTGTGCACTATTATTTCTGTCATGTTTACACCCTGATCCATTATTCCGCGAGTGATCACACGCTGCTTTTGCGTCTTCCTGGATTAAGTCTATTGAATCTAGAACAGACAGGAAATGTTCCATGTCGCTTTCTGGTACGTGTATTAATTTCTCTTTGATATGAAGGGGTAAATGTGATTTTAGGAGTCTTATTATGTCTCTTGGTGAGATAGGCTCGTCCCAGTAACGCGTTTTGTTTATGTACTTCTCGAAATACCGTCTCAGATTCCCAAGACGGGGTGAGTACGGTTCGGGATTGTATACTTCTTTTCTTAGCCGCTCTTGTATACAAGGCGACCAGTATTTCGACAAAAACGCCCTCTCGAATTGTTCGTACGTCATGCAGCTGTCTGCTACTTCCGTAGCCCACAATGCTGCATCACCCTGAATGTATGACATTACGTATTGAATTTTCTGTGCTTCGTTCCACACACTAGGCAAGATATTTTGAAGCTTTTTATGAATACTACTGGGTGTACTGACTTCCGTTCAGTAGTAAACGTTTGAAACTGCCTATGTTTTATTAAACTTTCTTCAACTAATATTTTTGGACTATACTGGTTTGTTCCTGGGACATAGGCTGTGTGCTCCGAACCGAAGCTACAGCTCTTCGCATTATCGCCTAAAGATTCACCATTGCTGCGTCGCGTATAAGTTTGTGCGTTGCAAAAAACATTAGCTGTTGGCGACATAG
Organism: Schistocerca piceifrons; assembly: GCF_021461385.2. Classification (NCBI taxonomy): domain Eukaryota; kingdom Metazoa; phylum Arthropoda; class Insecta; order Orthoptera; family Acrididae; genus Schistocerca; species Schistocerca piceifrons. The sequence goes on along the minus strand of NC_060139.1, from coordinate 786,100,853 downwards.
TTTCATGTTCAAGATGTTTGCTGCTTTGTGCTAAACCGTTTTTCCAAGTCGGATATCCGTTTGTTAATATTCACTTGCCACTGCGGAATATCCTCACTGAGTATTTGTTTGATGGTTTGCACGTCGTTCTGTACCTATTTATTGCGGTACTGAACGGTTCGGAATCTCTATCTGCTATGGCTGCTTGTACCTTATAATTAATATTTTTGTCGATCTCACTCTCCTTCACTTCTAGCCATGAGTTGAATTCGGTTTCAATTTTAGTTGCTTGTTCGTTCCACTTCTGCTCTACAAGCTGTGTGGAATCTATTTCTAACTTTTCTAATCGGTTGGCTAAGACACCTATTTCGTCTACCCTGTTAGTGTTTGCTACTTGCAGGTTGCTGACCTGTACAGTCAACTCCTGCACGGCCTTAGGTATCGACTCATAATTCTGTTTCATAAAGGCAATCTCTTTTTTCATATTTTATAACGATTGCACAAGTTGCTGGTCCCGCTCAGCTTGCTGGCGATCCCGTTCAGCTTGCTGGCGATCCCTCTCAGCCTGCTGGGCAAGTAAATTTTCTGTTAACTGGCGATCTCGCTCAGCTTGCTGGCGATCTCGCTCAGCTTGCTGGACAAGTAAATTTTCTGTTAACTGACGATCTCGCTCAGCTTGCTGGCGATCCCGTTCAGCTTGCTGTTGCGCAAATTTTGCCTGGTAATCCAGCACGCGCTCTAATATCGCCTGAAGTGAATACCCACCAGGCAGATTACCACTCTCTGGTTCCTGCTTTTCTGGAGGTGGTGTAATTTCTTTATCTACCTCTCCTTGAGCACTGGTGGGCGGTGGCATCACTTCCTGTGCCCCTGCCCCCACATTTTTGCATGGTATATCCTTAACATATGCTTAATGCACCCGTTTCTACATTTCCTGCACTAACAAATGGCTGTTCCTCAGTATCCATATTGCTCGGACGTTGACTACGCAATTTAACCATATTCATAAATTACCTACTCGAACACAAGATCTGACAGTTTTTTCACTTGCTCACAAAATATGTTAATTTATCTACAATACACTGCACACTAAAAATTACTATCTACAATCAACTTTGTCCTGTCATAAACACTAACATTAAACTACACACACACACCACTAGCGATATGAGATCACTTCACTGGAGTTAAGCTTCTACAAACAGGACAACTACACTGTAGTCTTACCTTTAGTTCATCTGATCTCGGGGTTCGGCTGCCCCCGGATTATGTAGTCGTTACAGTTTCTCAGTACTATCAGGATCGTTTCCTCTGACTCACTTGCAGTGGTGCGGTTTTTCATGAAAGAGTTTTTGTACATTCATTAATACATGGCATTAATCATGATACACATACATGCATTTATCACTAAATACATACATATATATATAACAATAGACACTGAAAGAAATTACATAAACATTTATTTTCGTGGCCACTGCAAATTCGGGCCCCGCGCTTTTGGGCGCCAGTTTTGCGACAGTTTCGCCTCTCGTAAAAAACTCTTTATCTGTTATTTGCTTTATTATTGCTCGCGTAATAACGCATATACGAAAAGAGCCGCGAAATACCTTTTAGTAATGCTGTGCCATGAATTTCTTTATAATCATTAATTTTCAACAAAACAGAATATATTGGATTCTTATTGTTCTGTATCTGGCTTTCTATTAAAGGAACATTTTCCGTTACTGTAACTCACTATAAAAGTCAACATATCTTCCCTACTTTATAGTTATTGAAAATGAAATTACTTTGTTATGAATACTGATGTTACAGTTCGCAAAGATTGTTCAACATCAAAATTTTGCAGTGGATTTTTGTCAAGAGTAAAACACCAATAATTACCACGACTAGCACAAGAACATGAGACTATTGTCGGAGAAAAATACGTTTTTACTATAAGGTTTGCCAGACAAGAACTAAGCACAGCAAAATTCCTATTATGTTACGAAGGTAAATTATTCTTTTTGTACTGTTAGCAATATATTATCAGCAGCCCGCGTCAACCTGCAAAACACATCACAAAATCTGCTGCACTGCTCTGCAAGTCCGGAAGCTGAAAGAGATGATTTTATTTCACTATTACCTTCCCGCTTCTTTGCAGTATGATAGATTTCTTTTAATGCAATTTGAATGCGCCGCGGCAGCGGCTCGTTCGTTCGTAGCGCAGCTCTGCACCACGGATAATATTTAAATAACTGGAAATGTCTTAAAAGGATGGGATAATATTCCAAGCAACCTACTACAAATAATAATGCAAGGTTTCATTAAATAACTCTATTCAAAACATTCAAATATGTTAACTAATACACACCTTTTACAATGAGTACGAAATGGCGTACATCTATCGACTATGACAAAAGAAGACTACGTTAGCATTTACTGCAACGTCACAGGCTATCTTACTCGTACAACTCCAAGAAGAAGACAGAGAAATTAATGTTCGTTCTGTATTATTTATACTAGTGGTATATTCTTATCTTTGTATGATATTTATCGTCTGTGCGGTTTCAGTACTCGCCGACACAGATATTATCTAAAATAAATAATAATAAAAAAATACATAATTCCATACAATAACAGAATATGATGCACAATGTTCTCTCTTTACTACAAAATATGTCCTTTGCTAATAGACGATACAAAAGGTTTCTATGAGTGACTAAGTACTCTCATTCCCAACTATTGAATGAATATATTCTGGGTACATGCGAGCGGTCAGTTACAGTTCTATTTCACCGCCACCCCGTCCCTTTGAGAAATAGGTTGTTTCTTTACAGGATGTAAGTAATACGTGCATCAAGTCTCGTTGAAATCGATCAAGTGTTTTAGGAGGAGAAGAACAGAACATACATGCTGCTCCAAATCCAGGCAGTGCAAAAAATTTCCGCCGTCAATATTTGGTCCAAAAATGGGGAGGAAGACATGGGTAGACACATGGAGAGGATGAAATCTATTGCTGTTGCGGCTTTCTTTGATTCTCTTTTAAAAGAACGAACGTGCAAACAGGGGTGGTAGAATTTAAAATGGCTGCTTGAATTCTGATTCCCAAGTAACAGATATACACACATATCAAAAAAGGTTTACATTATCTCAGTTCCGAGAGTTCCGGTACCTGTACAGAAAATTAGAATAGAGATCATCATAAACATCATTTCCTCCTTTTTTATTGCTAATGAAAACCACACACGGCATGTTGTACTACCATACAGCGAGACCTCCAGAGTTGGTGGCCGAGAATGCTGCACACACTGGTGCCGCTAATACCCAGTAGCACGTCCTCATGCATTGATGCATGCCTGAATCCGTCGTAGCATTCTATCATTAAGGTCATCAAGGGATTGTTAGTCCAGATTGTCCCACTCCTCAACGGCGATTCGGCGTAGATTCCTCAGAGTGGTTGGCGAGTCACGTCGTCCATAAACATCCCTTTTCAATCTATTATAGGGCTCATGTCTGGAGAACATGTCGGCCATTCTAGTCGAGCGATGTCGTTATCCTGAAGGAAGTCATTCACAAGATGTGCACGATGGGGGCGTGAATTCTCGTCCATGAAGATGAATGCCTCACCAATAAGCTGCCGACATGGTTGCACTATCGGTCGGAGGATGGCACTCACGTATCTTACAGCCGTTACGGCGCCTTCCATGACCACCACCCACATAATGCCAACTCAAAACACCAGGGAACCTCCACCTTGCTGCACTTGCTGGACAGTGTGTCTAAGGCCGGGTTGCCTCCAAGCACGTCTCCGACGATTGTCTGGTTGAAGGCGTATGCAACACTCATCGGTGAAGAGAACGTGATGTCAACCCTGAGCGGTCCATTCGGCATGATATTGGGCCCCTCTGTACAGCGCTGCATGGTGTCGTGGTTGCCAGGATGGACCTTGTCATGGACGTCTTGAGTGAAGTTGCGCATCGTGCAGCCTATTGCACACACTTTGAGTTGTAACACGACGTCCTGTGGCTGCACGAAAAGCATTATTCAACATAGTGGCGTTGCTGTCAGGGTTCCTCCGAGCCGTAATTCGTTGGTAGTGGGCATCCACTACAGTAGTAGCCCTTGGACGACCTGAACGAGGCATGTCATGGACAGTTCCTGTCTCTCTGTATCTCCTCCATGTCCGAAAAACATCGCTTTGGTTCACTCCGAAACGCCTGGACACTTCCCTTGTTGATCGCCTTCTATGGTACAAAGTAGCAATGCGGACGCGATCTAACCCCGGTATTGACCGTCTAGGCATGGGTGAACTACAGACCACACGAGCTGTTTACCTCCTTCCTGGTGGAATGACTGGAACTGATCGGCTGTCAGACCCCCTTCGTGTAATAGGTGCTGTTGATGTGCGGTTGTTTACATCTTTGGCTGGGTTTAGCGACATTTCTGAACAGGCAGAGGGACTGTGTCTGTGATACAGTACCCACATTCAACTTCTATCTTCTGGAGTTTTGTGAACCGGGGTGATGAAAAGTTTTTTGTTGATGTGTGTGTTTGACTTTAGCTGCTAATCTTCTGCTGTCTTGACCGTGGCTAGCATCAGACCTCATCTCTTCTAGCAGTGGTTTCTAATTATTAAATAAAGGTCTGTATGCAGTAGGCGAGTTCTACAGACTAGAAATCGGACAGATCTGGTAAAACCCTGCGTATATATGCATAAACACACACACATGGAAATGCGAGGTACCTTGCTACAATTAAAATATCGAGTACTACGAACATAGGAACAGCACAAACATGACAGAGTAAACGTCTTGCTGCAGGTCAAGAGAAAAGGAGGAATTTGTGATTTAATGTGCGTTCTGGTAACTCGTTCAGGCCTTGATCAGAGAAAGATACAATGGGTACACTGATAGATAAATGATTATTATCCACGAAAAAGAATAAACTTAAGCCGAGGCAGGGGAAATACAAAGCGCTATCACGCACGCATGGTTAGCTGTGCCGCGCCTATCGATCTAAAGGCAAACCGTTCCATTTCTGATGGTTCACGACTGAAACGAATGCGGTTGTAGTACTAATAGGAGTTGTACGGTCCGTTACTGATACTGCGAGTAGCAAACCACACAAATACATACAAATAGTTGGAACTTCTAAGGTACTGACCTACTCCAGCTAACAACTGCAAGCAACTGAAGACGAGAGGGCCTCTCCGTTCTGTTTCATTACCGAGAGTAGCGCAGCCCAGTAAGGTTCCGCCAGCGGAAAGAGGAACCCGTATACCACCTAACCAGAGTGACGGTTAAATTTTGCTCTGGGCTGTTAGGCATGTTTTTACAGTGTAGTTGTTGGGTTCCTGGAGTGGCTGGCAACTAGTCGAAAGGGGAGGAACAAACGGGTGTTCCTCCACAATGAAGAGGTCGTGGTATGGAATTCAAAATAAGTCTCGAACCGAATTTGGGGTGGTTCACCATATTGCATATTATTAGGAATGCTTAAATCAAGGCTCGGAACATTACTCCGCCCCCACGAGACGATAGTTCTCAGGTTGGCAAGACTACGGTGATATCTGAATACCACGGAAAATTAGTTTGATATAGTTTAAATGACGATAAATTTCAGTGACTTTCTGAACATTAAAGAGATCGACTTTTGTGATACGTCAAATGATTCGTAATGGGGTCTAGTTTAAAACTATCGTCAAAAAAGTAAAACGTATTTTGTTATGACACTCTCCCTTTGTGAGGAGGCTGGATAAGTTGGTACTCTTTCCCACTGCACACCTCGTGGTAGGGGAAAGTAACGTCTCTTGCGTGCAAATGGACAGACAGATAGGTGAAAAAAATGAGATAGCCACACGGGGTTTCTCTGCTAAGTTTATATCATAAACAATACACGTTGAAGATAATAACGCGTACTGCAGACAACGTACCTGTATTAATTAAATGTATCTGGCTTAATAGGGAAAAGTCTAGATCGCATTTTCGGCGGATCACTAACATATGTGTACGAAGTTGTACGAACAATAATTTGAAGTCTTAGGCACTCTACTGCCTATGGACACGAGTGGTCGTCGTAGCTCAGACGCTGTATCGTTCACATTTCAGTGTCGTTCGATCGCTTCAGTGAGAATGAGGAATGCGTGATGGCTAGACCCGTAACTTCTCCAAAGTGTTATGTTCCAAGGGATTACGAATGTTATCAGAAAATATATCTGAATGATCAGAACGTGATGTGTTAGTGAGTACGAATATTTCATAAACTTATGGCCAAGTATGCAGTACCAAAGAAATACAGTATTTTAAACACAGCGTACGTCATTTAACAAGACACGATACAATTAGTTCTTGTAACTATTGCATTTGCTCGTATAGTGTCGTTGCTAGGAACAGAGCACCGAGCGAGGTGGGGCAGTGGTTGGCACACTGGACTCTCATTTGGGAGGATGGCGGTTCAAACCCGCGTCCTGTCATCCGTGATCTCCCTAAATCTCTTCAGGCACTGTAGTTATGGTACCTTTGAAAGGGCACGGCCGACTCTCATCCCCATCCTTCCCTAATCCCATGGGACCGATGACCTCGCTGTTTGGTCTCCTCATCCAAATCAACTAACCAATCAACCGAGCAACAGAGCAGATGCCGATTGGTAAGTGGTAAACGAGTGGTTGTTGTAGTCACTTCCCTGCTCCGTGGTAGGTTCCCAAGTGCGACAATAGGAACTTCTACAGAGAGCGGCTGCACAGGCTAGGGAAGTGCAAGGAGGAATTAAGAAAGAACTACACAGGAAAAGTAAATAGCACTGTCGGGTTCTACGCCAATCGGCTCCTTTGCAATGATAATGCCGGCCGCGGTGGTCTAGCGGTTCTGGCGCTGCAGTCCGGAACCGCGGGACTGCTACGGTCGCAGGTTCGAATGCTGCCTCGGGCATGGGTGTGTGTGATGTCCTTAGGTTAGTGAGGTTTAAGTAGTTCTAAGTTCTAGGGGACTTATGACCTAAGATGTTGAGTCCCATAGTGCTCAGAGCCATTTTTTGCAATGATAATGTACGTTGACTAACGCTTTTGTTCACATACCGCGATTTCGATGGCTGGCTGATAGTTCACACGTGGAACCCGGAAGAAGGGTAGCACTCCCTTTCGTCCGTGGTAAACAGCTTCGGCACCTCCTTCGTTGCAATCGTAATACGTTGTTCAGCAGGCGGTGCGCCCAGCAACACAAACAAACACTGTGGCAAGGGCCGCGAGCTGAGGGCTTATTGCCGGTCGTTGCGCTCAGGGCCCGATGCTAGAGGGATGCCGGCCATAAAAGCACACGACCCGGCCCAGCTACCAGTGCTAAAGCGCGCATAACGCCCCGCAATAAAACGGCCCCTTGTATATAGCAATTGTTTCGCTACCGCTGTGTAGGGCCACAGCGCGACTCTGCGCGATTGTCTCTTCTTTATGTATTTCTCTGCTCGTGAGAGACACTGAAGTGACGCTTTTTGGGGTACATATGTGACATTCTGGCACGCTGGTAACAGCGTCATGTTTTGTGAGGGAAAGACAGTTGTGAAAAAAATTAATGTAGCGAAACCTTGTGACACAGACGAGGTTAATCACAAGACCTCTGTGGTTTCAAAAGACGACTGCGGAAAAGTACGAGACATGCGGCGGATAGAGAAACTATCCAAGTGTTTAACCCACGCTACAGGTGCTCAGTATAGGTTTTAGCTGTGACGCGGCAAATGTCAATATATGCGTAAAATTAACTGAAGTGGCTGATGTTTGCTGATGTTATCTCGACGCGTAACAGAAAGCTGGAATCTCGTTGTGAAGGATGACGTTTCTGATCCCCGTCCAACTCTCCAGATTGTGGTTTTCCGTAATTTTACTAAGTCTCTCCATGTAAATGCTGGGGTGGTTCTTTGAAGAAAACATGACAGCTTCCGTTCCGAACCCTTCCGTATTCCCTGTTTGTGCTCCGTCTCTACTGACCGCGTTCTCCACGGAACGTTAAACTTCAATCTTCTTTGGTATCGGGAGCCGCGAGACGGAATGCCTGCCAGAGTGATGGCTGTTACTGGGCTCCGGTATGCAGCGTGTTGGGATATTTCCGTTACAGACTTCTAGGACTTCTAGACGGGAGTGAGTACGTAATATTTTGAATACGAACACAGCTCCAGAAACGTACTGTTTCCGTGATACGGCCGTTTGAACTCATGTTTGCTAGGTAAGTATGCAACAGGGTAGTCATTGTGGTGAATGCTGAAGTCGGATCGGATGATATTATTTGACGTTTATCCTACTTCTGCGAACTGGTCCGAGCCGCATTCACTTGTCTGTGGCCGCGCGGCTAGAGGCACCATGTCACTGACTACGCGGTCCTTGCCGCCGGAGGTTCGAGTCCTTCCTCAGGCATGTGTGTGTGTGTGTGTGTGTGTGTGTGTGTGTGTGTGTGTGTGTGGTATTCTTAGCATAAGTTAGTTCAGGTAGTGTGTAAGTCTAGAGACCGATGACCTTAGCAGTTTGGTCCCTTAGGAATTCACACAAACAGATAACCACACATACACACACACACACACACACACACACACACACACACACACACTAGTCTGTGAGTGTTACAGCAACATGGCCGATTACACGTTTGCAGAATATATCGGTATGATCCTTCTGAATGGCGATGTTCACGGTAATGGAAGAAATGTTCGTGACCTTCAGCAAGGTCATCCTGCATAACGTGTGACTCCGTCATACTTACGCAACGGCTTCGAGAAATGGGCTCCTTCACTATCAGCAGAAGTGACTGTGGTGCTCCAAGAAGACGCCGCACACCAAAACTGGAAGAGGCCGTACTTCATCACGTTCAAGATAACCCGTCAACGAGTACAAGAGCTATTTCTTTGGCTATTAATGGGTGAAACAGTAAAACAGATTATGTACTGGGTCACATCTAACCAATTACTTGCAAAAGTAGGCTTATTACCAACATGTTTTCAAATGGTTGTAGCACGGAAACGGGTGGCCCTCCGCAACGAAGAGGTCGTGGTCTGAAATTCAAAAGAAGGCTCGAACCGAATTTGGGGCGGTTCGCTGTGTTGCATATTATTAGGAATCAAGGCCCGGAACGTTACTCCGCTCTCACGAGACAACAGTTCTCAGATTGGCAAGACTACAGTGATAACTGAATGCCGGGGAAAATTAGTTTGATGCAGTTTAAATGACGATAAATTTCAGCAACTTTTTGAATATTAATGGGATCGACCTTAGTGATACATCAAATCACTCTTATATTGCCGTATAGTTTAAATCTACCGTCAAAAAAGTAAAACGTATTTTGCTATGACACTCTCCCTTTGTCAGAAAGGCTGAATAAGGTGAAACTCATTTCCACTTCACACCTCGTGGTAGGGGAAAGTAACGTCTCTTGCGTACAAATGGACAGACAGATAGGTGAAAAAATGAGATAGCCACAACTGGGTAAATTCAAAATAGCATCTACTCACTCTCCTCTACGAACTTCTAACGGGCATCTCGGGCCACCCTGTACATGCAGCCGCGCAACACACAGCTAGTCAGTCCGGTGCTTGCGCTTGATCTTGTCAGCTCTGTCATCGCTGTCGTGGGGCTACTTGGTAGCTACGTTGCTTGCTACCTGGTTACTATCTTAGATCGCGTCTTTGATTTGTGACTTTGCTGCTTTGGACCTTGTCGTCATCGTTGTGGTAAAGACTTATCTTAGCCCATCATTATGGTCTAGGTTGTTTGTCCTCGTGGTGGTCTGCTGTTTTATCCACAGTCTGTCCGCCGCGGTTCGATGGCCTACCGTTAGTTTGGCCTACGTTTCTCGAGGCGACTCTCCCACCTGACGGCTTCCTCCGTTTCTCCATTTCTTCTGGAGCTCCGACGTGAGTACCGATATCCGGGTACTGTCGGTTATAGCTCTTACTGCAGATTATATCTGTAGCTTCAGTATATTTATGCAACTTTATTTTGCACTTCTTTAACTATCGGAATCAGGATGATTTCTCCTAACTCAAACTCCATGACATTAACAGACATTCTGAAGCCCTTTACCGACCCATTCGTGAGCTCTCTGTGGAGACCTTGTTGTTTAAGATCGCTTAAGGCATTTAGCAGTTATTAATTTTTAAAACTAATAGTTAGATTCATGTATTTTAATTTTAATACTATGTACTATACAGGGTCGTCCACTGATCGTGACGCCGACCGGAGTGGCCGAGCGGTTCTAGGCGCTACACTCTGGAACCACGCGACCGCTACGGTCGCACGTTCGAATCCTGCCTCGGGGATGGATGTGTGTGATGTCCTTAGGTTAGTTAGATTTAAGCAGTTCTAAGTTCTACGGAACAGATGACCTCAGAACTTAAGTCCCCCAGTGCTCAGAGCCATTTGAACCGTTGATCGTGACCGGTCCAAATATCTCACAAAATAAGCGTCAAACGAAAAAACTACAAAGAACCAAACTCGTCTAGCTTGAAGGGAGAAGCCAGAAGGCGCTGCCTTAGGTCAAACGGATATCAACTTCGTTTTCTTAAATACGAACCCCCATTTCTTATTACATATTCGTGTAGTACGCAAAGAAGTATGAATGTTTTAGTTGGACCACTTATTTCGCTTTGTGATAGATGTCGCTGTATTAGTCACAAACATATGGCTCACAATTTTAATCGAACAGGTAGGTTTTTTAAATTAAAATACAGAACATAGGTACGTTTGAACATTTTATTTCGGTGGTTCCAATGTGATACATGTACCTTTGTGAACTTATCAATCCTGAGAGCGCATGCTGTTACAGCGTGATTACCTGAAAATCATACATTAATGCAATAAATGTGCAAAATGATGTCCGTGAACATCAATGTATTTGGCAATACGTGTAACGACATTCCTCTCAACAGCCTTCCATAATGTTTGCACATGCATTGACAATGCGCTGACGACACTGGACTCGCATTCGTGAGGACGATGGTTCAATCCCGCGTCCGGCCATCCTAATTTAGGTTTTCCGTGATTTCCCTAAATCCCTCCAGGCAAATGCCGGGATGGTTCCTCTGAAAGGGCACGGCCGTCTTCCTTCCCCATCCTTCCCTAATCCGATGAGACCGATGACCTCGCTGTCTGGTCTCCTTCCCCGAAACAACCCAACCCCATGCGCTGACGCGTGTTGTCAGGCGTTGTCGGTAAATCATGATAGCAAATATCCTTCAATTATCCTCAAAGAAAGATATCCGGGGACGTCAAATCCGGTGAACGTGCGGGCCATTGTATGGTACTTCGACGACCAATCCACCTGTCATGAAATATTCAATACCGCTTCAACCGCATGCGAGCTATGTGCCGGACAAAAAATGGCTCTGAGTACTACGGGACTCAACTTCTGAGGTCATTAGTCCCCTAGAACTTAGAACCAGTTAAACCTAACCAACTTAAGGACATGACACACATCCATTCCCGAGGCAGGATTCGAACCTGCGACCGTAGCAGTCGCGCGGTTCCAGACTGTAGCGCGTAGAACCGCACGGCCACTTCGGCTGTGTGCCGGACATCCATCATGTTGGAAGTACATCGCCATTCTGTCATGCAGTGAAACGTCTTTCAGTAACATCGGTAGAATATTGCGTAGGAAATCAGCATACATTGCACCATTTAGATTGCCATCGGTAAAACTGGGGCCAATTATCCTTCCTCCCATAATGCCGCACTATACATTAACCCGCCAAGGTCGCTGATGTTCCCATTGTCGCTGCCATTGTGGATTTTCCGTTGCCCAATAGTGCATATTACGCCGGTTTACGTTACCGCTGTTGGTGAATGACGCTTCGACGGTAAATAGAACGCGTGCAAAAAATCTGTCATCGTATCGTAATTTCTCTTCTGCCCAGTGGCAGAACTGTACACGACGTTCAAAGTCGTCACCATGCAATTCCTGGTGCATAGAAATATGGTACGGGTGCAACCGATGTTGATGTAGCATTCTCAACACCGACGTTTTTGAGATTCCCGATTCTCGACCAATTTGTCTGCTACTGATGTGCGGATTAGCTGCGACAGCACCTAAAACACCTACTTGGGCATCATCATTTGTTGCGGGTCGTGGTTGACGTTTCACATGTGGCTGAACATTTCCTGTTTGCTTAAATAACGTAACTATCCGGCAACGCTCCGGACACTTAGATAATGTCGTCCAGGATAAAGAGCAGCATACATAGCACACGCCCATTGGACATTTTGATCACAATAGCCATACATCAACACGATATCGACCTTTTCCGCAATTGGTAAATGGCCCATTTTAGCACGGGTAATGTATCACGAAGCAAATACCGTCCGGACTGGCGGAATGTTACGTGATACCACGTACTTACACGTTTGCGACTATTACAGCGCCATCTGTCACAAAGCGAAAAAAGTGGTCCAACTAAAACATTCATATTTCCTTACGTACTACACGAATATGTAATAAAGAGGGGGGTTCCTAATTAAAAAAAAAACGCCGTTGATATCCGTTTGACCTATGGCAGCGCCATCTAGAGGGCCAAGCATAGCGCCATCTAATTTACCCCGTGAAGCTAGACGAGTTTCGTTCTTTGTAGGTTTTTTTGCTTATTTGGTGAGATATTTGGCCCGATCACTATCAATCGACTACCCTGTATATGTACTATCTACTACATATTACAATCATTAATGTTTCTACAGAATGAGTGTTTACACGTTCTTCCTCGACACGTTTCTCTATGGCATATTCCGTATCTTTTTTAGCATAGAGTTTCTTTATGCTATGGCCGTGAAATAATCTGCGACCTCAGACCTTCAGCCGTCTCCTGCATACCACGTGCGAGCCAGCAGCGCCAGGGAAAAAGCCAGTCACAGTAACCTTTGAGACTACCTGTTGCCCATCGTACTACAACCAGCTTACATCGTGCTTCCACATATTACAATAGCAGAATCTGAGGTGCCGTCTTTTGGATAAAGAGACAGCTCCACACGCCAACTACACGTGACCCGTGCTTGCTTGTGCCGGGACTCTCGCCGTACCACATGTCAAACCAGCGTGCGTCTAGCTCAATGTGAGCCTGTCTGTTATCTGTGACATCTCTCCCAATTTAATGATTACGTAAGGTACATAACTTTGCGTCACTAATTGCAAGTTATTGGCTGTTGGATTTAATAGATGTTTGTTCCCCCTAAGGTGCAGAGTTCGTGAAGTTCTGCTTCCTATACAGTGTATAGTGTGTCCCAGACATACTAAGACAAACTTAGAGTGGCAGTAGATGGTGTCTTGAGGAAAAAATCGAGGATACGAAATTGCGTACGGCAACGTCACCCAAAGGCGCTACAGTGAGTCAAAATTATGGGTACCGGCGCCTGGGACTAGGCCAGATCTTCGGCAGTGAAAGTCAGTTTGAATGCTGTTGAACCGCAAGCGGAATGTCTCGTAAATTTCTCTGCTATTCTGTGATCGCGACTGACTGGCGCCATCACCAGCAGAGGAGATGAAGCTAGCTGCTACGTACAAAGGTCTTATCAGCTATGAATTCAGTATTCTGTTGGCTTAGTGGATTACGGTTTCGGAGATGGATTCTTATCTACCGTTTATCTTCCTCCTGTATATGGAATAGCATTGGAGACTTTGTTCCAGAAGGAAACTAAACTACGGATGTAAACCCGTGTCCCAAAGTGTGGCTGGCTCTGAGCACTATGGGACTTAACATCTATGGTCATCAGTCCCCTAGAACTTAGAAATACTTAAACCTAACTAACCTAAGGACATCACACAACACCCAGCCATCACGAGGCAGAGAAAATCCCCGACCCCGCCGGGAATAGAACCCGGGCGTGGGAAGCGAGAACGCTACCGCACGACCACGAGATGCGGGCCCCAAAGTGTAATCCACCGAGGTAACACAGTACTGCATCCATAGGAGACAATGCGCGCCTACATTTATACTCCGCAAGCCACCCAACGGTGTGTGGCGGAGGGCACTTTACGTGCCACTGTCATTATCTCCCTATGCAGCAGCCATCTTCCCAGCTGGTGATCTTCGCTATCAGTTGCGGTCACTGTATAACAAAGAACATTACGAGACGTTCACCAACATCCGTCAGCGTACAATGTCACGTTTGCTGCCGAAGGGGTGGCCTAGTGGCAGCCGCTAGTGCCTATAACTTTTCGTCTCTCTGTAGCGTCGTCGGATTACTTTTCTGACAGGCGTACCTATCCTCGTTATGCTCCTCAAGGCACCCTCTACAATCTTTCCAAGTTTATTGTAACGTTTGTATAATGCAGTTGGCAGAATGTTCTTAAAGTATTTTCTCATTTGAAGTACGTGTCTTAAAACTGTTCGTCAAAGGGAATAATACACAACAATGGTAAAGTTTCTTTTGCAGATACAATCTTGGCTTCGTTCTGAATATCCTGCTTACACAGACTAGACACATTAATGTGAGTACCGCCTATCTTTGACATCAGTGTGCTATAACCACTCACAGACGCCAGATGGCTCTACTGGCAGTGATGCGCATATAAAGCGTGTTGGGGGATGCGTAAAACAGCGCAGTTCTTGTAGTAATGCGGAAACGGAGTGATTTATCTGACGTCCAAATGGGCACGATCACTGCCTTCCGGGATAAGGATGGAGGCACTTCCTAAAAGGCTCAATCTGTAAACTGCTCCGTACCGTAGTGATAAAACTATACAAACTATTCTTTGCATGGAACAATGGCACAAGGTCAACTGCGGAGCAACACAGGCCGTAGGTTACATGGGTGAATGACGGTTGCAGAGATGGCTACGGGCGAATAGACGTACAACTATTGAGCAACTGACGGCCCAGATGAGCCAAGGTGCACCAGCAGTCTGCTCAGCGACCAATCAGCGAATGTTGCTGCATATGGGCGTCCTGAGCAGGCACTGGTTTCATGCACCCATGGTGACTGCTGTTCACTGGCGATGAAGACTGGAATTTGCATGCCAGTACTGCAACTGGAAGTACACTGATGGTGCGACAGGTGACCTATTCAGGTAAATCACGTTTTATGCACTGTAGGACAGACGACCTTTGGCGTGTATGGCCCTGCTACAAAGGATCCTGGCCGGAGGATGGAGTGTTTGGTCTGGGGAATGTTTTAGTCGCATTCTCTGGGGACCTCACCATTGTGGAAGGCACAATGGATCAACACAACTATTTATTGTCCTTGGGGACGATGTCCACCACTACATGGAATTTATTTTCTCCTCAGCACTATAACATCTACCGGTAGGAAAATTAATCGTTTCGCCGGCCGGTGTGGCCGTGCGGTTCTGGGCGCTTCAGTTTGGAACCGCGTGACCGCTACGGTCGCAGGTTCGAATCCTGCCTCGGGCATGGATGTGTGTGATGTCCTTAGGTTAGTTAGGTTTAAGTAGTTCTAATTTCTAGGGGACTGATGACCTCAGATGTTGAGTCCCATTGTGCTCAGAGCCATTAATCGTTTCACTCAGCTCACAGTGTACGTAAGAAGTTTTAAGAACACCACAATGAGTTCACCATACTTCCCAGATCACCAAACTACCTGGATTATTACCCAATCGCGAATCTGCTCGTGCCATGGATCCTCACCCGAGTAACCCAGCGCTACTGACCACGGCACTGCAGTCGGCATGGCTCCACAGCAATGTGGCTGCCTTTCCGAATGTCTCTATCTTTCAGAACCTCATTGTTTATCTTTCTGCACGTTTGCCCTGCAAGAAACAATTATTCAGGCTTTTGATAGGTAGTCACATTAATGTGGCTGAACCGCCTAGTCTCCCAAAACCACAGCACGTCCTCTTTACTCTTACAATAATATCCTTTGTTGTACATCCAGTACTCGTCCGAAAATGGTCTAAATAGTAAAGTTCATTAACCTTTCCATGACTTCACTGTTATTTTGTACGATTTTTTCGATATGTTGATTACACGAGGGCGTACTCGGGAGGACTCACTCAGAATTTTTTTAAGTGAAATATATTAAAAGTTTAAAAAACACAAACGTTATTACCATTCTACATCTTTATTCATCGTGCCTACATATTTACAGTCATCTCCCTTTACAGTGCTCCTAACTCTAGTGCGTAACACGACGTTGTGCAACGTAACTACGTCGGTGCGTGGATGAAACCATGTTGCAATCGAGTTTGGAATTCGAGCTACACTACTGGCCATTAAAATTGCTACACCACGAAGATGACGTGCTACAGACGCTAAATTTAACCGACAGAAAGACGACGCTGTGATATGCAAATGATTAGCTTTTCAGAGCATTCAAAAAAGGTTGGCGCCGGTGGCGACACCTACAACGTGCTGGCATGAGGAAAGTTTCCAAGCGATTTCTCATACACAAACAGCAGTTGACCGGCGTTGCCTGGTGAAACGTAGTTGTGATGCCTCGTGTAAGGAGTAGAAATGCGTACCATCACGTTTCCGACTTTGATAAATGTCGGATTGTAACCTATCGCGATTTCGGTTTA
This sequence comes from Schistocerca piceifrons, assembly GCF_021461385.2. Lineage (NCBI taxonomy): Eukaryota > Metazoa > Arthropoda > Insecta > Orthoptera > Acrididae > Schistocerca > Schistocerca piceifrons. Next base: position 786,084,402 of record NC_060139.1, on the reverse strand, counting down.
TCGTATAGCGACATTGCTGCTCGCGTTGGTCGAGATCTAATCGGTGGGTTCAGGAGGGTAATACGGAACGCCGTGCAGGATCCCAACGGCTTCGTACCACTAGGAGTCGAGATGATAGGCATCTTATACGCATAGCTGTAACGGATCGTTCAGCCACGTCTCGATTCATGAGTCAACAGATGGGGACGTTTGCAAGACAACAACCATCTGCACGAACAGTTCGACGACGTTTGCAGCAGCATGGACTATCAGCTCGGAGACCATGGCTGCGGCTACCCTTGACGCTGCATCACAGACAGGAGCGTCTGCGATGCTGCACTCAACGACGAACCTGGGCGCACGAATGGCAAAAGTCATTTTTTCGGATGAATCCAGGTTCTATTTACAGCTTCATGATGGTCGCATCCGTGTTTGGCGACATCGTGGTGAACGCACATTGGAAGCGTGTATTCGTCATTGCCATAGTGGCGTATCACGCGGCGTGATGGTATGGGGTGCCATTGGTTGCACGTCTCGGTCACCTCTTGTTCGCATTGACGACATTTTCAACAGCGGACGTTACATTTCAGATGAGTTACGACCCGTGGCTGTACCCTTCATTCGATCCCTGTGAAACCCTACATTTCAGCAGGATAATGCACGACCGCATGTTGCAGGTCCTGTACGGGCTTTTCTGGATACAGAAAATGTTCGATTGATGCCCTGGCCAGCACATTCTCCAGATCTCTCGCCAAGTGATAACGTCTGGTCAATGGTGGCCGAGCAACTGGCTCGTCACTATACGCCAGTCACTACTCTTGATGAACTGTGGTATCGTGTTGAAGCTGCATGGGCAGCTGTACCTGTACACGCCATCCAAGCTCTGTGTGACTCAATGCCCAGGCGTATCAAGGCCGTTATTACTGCCAGAGGTGGTGGTTCTGGGTACTGATTTCTCAGGATCTATGCACCCAAATTGCATGAAAATGTAATCACATCTCAGTTCTGGTATAATAAGTTTCGTCTAATGAACACCCATTTATCATCTACATTTCTTCTTGGTGTAGCAATTTTCATGGCCAGTAGTGTATTTGTCCACATACGGAGCAGCCTTTCCATCAGCATGACAGTGCCAGATCACATCCGAGCGCTGCGATATCTGCAACAACCCGAAGCCTTGGGGTCACTGTGATCGATCTTCCTCTATACAGTCCAGACTTGGCCCCATCAGATATTCATCTGCTTCTAAAACTTATAGAAAACCTTCGGGGACTTAACTTTGATCGTAATGAAGCGGTGCAAGCAGAGGTGAGCTTGTGGCTCCATAAGTACGCCCAAACCCACTACAGTGAGGGTGTCAACAAACTGGTCTATCGTTCGAATAAGCGTCTTCGTCCCCAGGATGACTGTGTTGATATATAAAAATGCAGGCATGAAGATTAAAGATGAAAACGTTAATAACACTGGTTTTCTTAAAAAGCCTGAAGAGTTTTCACATAAACCATTCTGAGGCGTTATTTATTAGCACGCCCTCGTACATTATTTTCATTACTTTGAAACTGAGCTACATACCTATTTTCAAACTTGTTCCATTAAGTTTTTCATAATATGGATGTATTATTACTCTACATTAATATGTTATGTTGCTACAGTTTATCACCACGACTAGCAAACAGTACAATTTCGCCGATATAAAACTGATAATTCTTGTATGTTGCTCGGAAATGTATTCTTTCCTAATTTCCCTGTTCGCAGTCCTTCCTATTTTTCAGTGCGTAAACCTTACTGTACTGATGAGCTCTTATGCTTCCCGCGGTGTTCACCGCACACTCTTCAATACTGCCACGCGCGTGGAACCAATGGCATTTTTCTTCTGCTGTTAGAACACATTTCTTTCAATCCAAGTAAAAATCTTTGTCAGAACACATTAATAGAATACAGAGTAATAGAACACACTCATTGCTCCATTTCGTAATTTCTCTAATTGGTTTATAATAGTCCCATGAGCTGAGAAACAATAGCAAAAGAAGAAATTTTAATCCTTTACCTGATTCAGGCACCTAGTGCTCTCCCACAGAATATTAGAATTAGCCCATTATTAGCTAGCGTCAAACATAAGCAGCTGTATATGGCTACAATAATATGCAGCATACACCTACTTATTTCTGACGTTCGCTAATAATGCACAAATTCTAATCTTATGTAGAAGGGCACTAGGTGCCTGAATCAGGTAAAGGGTTAAAATTCTTTCGTGCAGCTGATCTCTGGTGTTTTCAACTAATACAATTATACTGCAGAAGAGGCATCAAGCGTTACAATGGTCTGTTGTGCTGTACCCATTTCGCTATTCACCTTCTCTTATGGCCTGATTAGAAACGAAACATTTTTCATTATGAAAAGGAATGACAAATTTGGAGATATTAGATCAGTTATTTTAAAATTCCTATTCTGATGAAGATATAAATAATACCATAAATGCTGCCTCCGGCCGGAAAAGTAGTTAACACAATGAGGGGAAGATTTCAGTATATGTTGATTCGTATGGTCGAGACAGAGGTTCGGATGCTATTTGCTTTGGTAATACTGTACTTTTTCTAACCGTACTGGATTGACACCAATGACGTTTTGTATCAATACATAATAAATTGATGTTGCTTTTACGGTCATTAAATATTTCGCTTACACGATGGCAATGGCAAATGACAAAAACAGTTTGTTATGTGCACATCCCATGTTAACTCAGAAGGATTTATCTGCATTTGTGCGAACAGTAAATAATTAATAAACGCAGCACTGTTTCAAGACATAACAATAGGTTGTCTAGTGGTGAGTAGCACTATTGGACACAATTGCGGCAGAAATGATAAGCAGATACTGTGTGAAATGGGTCATTTCAAGCATTAGAGTTAATAGAATGCAACAACAGAAATTACAAAACATTTGAAAAAAAGAAGTAAACCTGAGTAAAAATGCTTTAATAAAATAGCTAATTTAATATTACATAGATGTGCTAAATATTCAGAAGTCTGTTTAATGTAATTCAGAATCTTTACTCTATGAAAAATAAAGCGTCAAGATTTAACAATCAGGATTAAAAATCAATGTTTTAATTTGGCACTGAATTATTGAATATCGTAGAGGGAGACAATTGCTTCAAACTGTTTAAAGGAGAACATTCATGACACCTTCTGAAATCATCTCCAAATTCAGAGAAGAAGAATGTAAATGTCACGAGCTATGAATCAGTAGATTTGACTTTACCTAGGAAAGGCAACTGACAGAGTGTACTACAGTAAACATATTTGAACAATAAGCATAATTTGAAACGACTGAAAATACAAATGATTAATAATTCATACGAAATTCAAATCAAAAGATGTGATTTGTGAAATTTCGTAAGAAGAAAGCTACATAGTACAGCACATAGTAGACAAGATTGTTCGTTTCAATAAATATGATTTGTTAGCGATACCACAACACCGAAATGTGGTACATCTGTGTTTTTCTAAACACCATAAGCCACGTTAATTCAAAGGCACAGAAAAAATGCACTTTTAAGGATTATAGCCGTTGTTGAAGTAAAAATAAGAAGAGATATGTACCAAAGCACAAATGGCCATAGACGTATAACAGAAATATCATAACAGGCCTTAGAAACATAATATGCCAACAAGAAACCACTTCAGTGAATAAGTATCAAGAAGTCTTCCAGTCCAACATTTTTTAAGTGTTGAAATTCATTGATCCTTAGGATTAGGAATATAAATTAAATTCTGTATGTGAAGAAGAGCCAAGGAAATATCTCGAAAGTAGAGACGATCTCTTATTACAATAACGGAATGAGAAACAAGTTCTGTTAAATTAAATCAAGAATCTTAGTACAAAATGGAAAATAATTATAAAATCAAAATATAAAATAATGAACTTAAACTTAATCTTAAAGATAGCTAGTTTAAAGGCTACTAAAATATGTTATTAGTATAAAAGTGACTCAAATTTTAAGATTTATCTTTTAATTTGTATTTTTTGAACATTTATTTAGAAAAGGTATAGATCATGTTGAACCAACAAATTTACCAAAATACAACACATGTAATGAAAATAAATTATGGGAAAAATCGAACATAGAAATAAGATGACCCAAATAAGCACCTGGTAATAATACAGCAGAATATGATAATAATTTTACATAATAATTTTACATAAAATTGTGGCTACATATTTTAGGAAACCTTTCAAGAAAGAAAAGGAAATTGGCGTTCAAGAGTTTAATCAACACAATTAATTATGCCAAATGTAAATATTATAAGCAATGACTTAACGAGCAAGATGGCTGCAAGGAAAACGAGTTGTGGTTTTCTTAAAAAAAAAATTACAACACAAAAATTCGAATCTGTTGATTTTACTTATATGTCCCCAGGTATAGGTTTCATTACAGAAACATGACAAAATTATTCTGTTTCGACTGAAAATCTTCTACACAAAACATGAAGACTAATAATCGGCAGTGATGGGACGAATTAAACCTACTTCGAACTACAGCTATTTTGACAACGCAGTTCAAACTAGGATATGTGACACAGTGCATATGAGGTAACTCAATGGACGCGATCCTCCTCAACGAATGTAATGTCAGAGATTAATTTGGGACACTCATGTTTTTCAGCAGCCAAAGAAATGAATGGTTCACAAACTTTATCAGGTTCGTTTCGTTTTGAATTAGATGTAGATGTGATCACTGAAATATTGCGTGATGCTGAATGCCTGGTAGAGAACTGCAAATGCGACAAAAGCTATTGCTCCTCATACAAGTGCTCGCGTATTTTCTGTGTAGTCTCGTACCATCGCTGAAATCTTAGAACTTTTATTTCTAACAACAAGATCGCGTAATTTCTTATTTCCTACTGTACTAATCTGATTCAGTTACTACTGAAACGTGGCTGAGGTGTGATCAGATTAACGTCGTGTGAATAAAAGTCAAATGTCGACAACAAGCTACCGATGCTCATACACGTACTCAAAACTTAATGTTAGTTTGACCACTGCATTTATTATGTTCACAATGCCGTACGTCTTTCGGCCTTACACCATTCCCAAAGGGGCTACAAGAGAAATTCACGAAAGCGTGTAAGAGAAGAAACATTTGTATTGTTACACAAAACGGAAGAAGCAAACACTGAGTGGCAACACTGTAAAAAACATGAAATACACATCGTAAAAATTAAGAGAGGTAGAACTCACCAAAGTATCTGTAACACATTCTGAGGTAAACTGAATTTATCAAACATAGATCCAATGTATCTGCTCAACATCAACTGATGACATTTGAGAGCAAACTGACTCACTATACACGTCGATGTATTAGGTGATGAAGCTCTTCAGATGGGAGAACGATGCGATGTTCAGGAATATTACATGTTTTGAAACACAGAAATACTGATACAAGTGACTGATACTATCGTCGCTACACTTTATCTTCTGTATCCTACTTTTACATACTGTCACCTTTGTGTATTGTGTGTTGGCTGATTCTACCGTAAGTAGATAATCATTACACGAAGTGTCTAGACTTATATGGTACGCTCACAGTCTATTATAGTTCACAACCATGAAATATTGCTTTGCGTATTGTGCCTGATCATAAGATTAAGCAGATGCTAATTTCTCACCATTTGTCATGAGCCGTACGTTCAACACACACTCATATGTCGCATTTCTGTCCATACACTTAATGCATTTTGTTTTATTTTATGCAATGATGCTTGTCTCTACAAAACTGTTAAATACTAAATTGGCTTCTTGTCTTTTGTGTGTAACTTTTAAATTTTGTTTTATTTGATGGTTGCAATAACAATATACTGATTTTAACGTTGTTATACATGCATTTCTGGATACTGAATTATTCATCTGTTGTAATTTATTGTTTTATTGAACAGCTCATGTTCAATTATTTTAAATAAATTTTTGTACATTGACGCCATCTTGGGGCGATAATTTTAGTCAGTCCCCAGGTATCAGATGGATACTTCCTAGATAATAAAATAAGTCATGTAATAAAATATTATTTGTTATCGAAAATTACATTGTATGTATCAACTGCATCACTAAATCCGTATTTCAAACAAATAATTTTTATAAATGTCGTACATCTCTGCCATTTGGAAGTCTTCCTCAAGTAATATTTCGACATGTACAATGTGTCGGTTTACACTCAAATATGATCAAGCAATGTAGACCAAATAGTTTGTATCCATTTTTGACAAATTCAGTTTTGTATTATCCCAGATCACGTAAGAAACAGATTGCCCCATCGCTTGGTCTAGGAGGCAACCCTTTTCAGGAAACGGCCACCAGGCGGCAACAGCGTCACACCCTTACTTGTGGAATCAACCACTAGGTGGCACTCCGTTCTGTGAAAAATGTGGCAACATCGGCCGAACGCGTGCAGCTTTCCACTATTTGGCATCTGTGAAGTACAGCTGTTTCTGACATACCAGTGGCAGTGGATCGAGTCGTCGTGCCGAGGGCCTGCGGTTATATCAACTGTGGAAGGAGTAGAGGAACAAATCCTGAATTGAAATCAGATTTCCCGTCAAAGATAAAGAAAGGTTACGCGAGTGGATTTTAAATTCAGGTAAATCAATAAATTAGTTACGAGTAAGAACTAATAAAGAACCCTAAGCATTCGATCCTATCTAAATTTTGTCGATCTTATATTCTGATATAACGTGGCAGCCCTTCCTGTACAAGAATCATATCATATAATTTTAAATGAAATCTTTGCTGCGATTTGGACTTTTTTAAACTGTTTGTTCACTTCACTATCGTAATTTTGGGTGTAGAGACATTTTTGTGTGCAATATGAAAACTGAAACCAATATAAGATATGGATAACAAAATGCAAAGCATAGTGTGGTAACATTTGGTAAACAATTTAAGAAGCATTACCTTACAAGACCTTTCCCTTGGTACTTGAAAATGGCTCTAGATCTGAAATCGCAACAGTGAAGTAAACAAATAATAGCCGTCATCTAACTGCTAGGTCATCGGTCCCTCTAAATCCTGGTATATACTAGAGCGAACAAAATGAAGAAGTGTAAAACCTCGTTTACACTGCTGCCAATGAGTATTCATAGATAATTCGCCAATGTTCACTGCCATTCGTTTATACGTGTGAACAACCGTTTATACTGGAATGAAGGGAGGAGAATAGAAGAGAACGAGCATAGCATTTTTTTTATCTGTGCACTAATAATCCTCACACAGCTTTCACTTGAAAACAACACTACTTATAGTTACAGGTCTGCGCGAGTGCGGATATCCCTAGTAATCACTGTGTTGCAGATAAAAGCGTACGTCTGTTGCGAATATTTGCGGGTTATCTTTAAACTGTGCAAAGTAAATATTTAACTTAATTATGGTTTGCCGTCTGTGGCTCTACAAAGTTGACACCGCCAAAATATGCTCGAAAAACACACTTTCACTTATATATTACAGCGTTTGCAGCCCCCTTTCAACAACAATCCAAAATTAATTGTTTTGTGCCACTCTTATATCATTTACGATAAGTTACAGGCAAAGTAAACGAATTTAAATTTGAAATGACCGTCACTGAAATACGTCCAGCCTTAATTCGCATCGTAACTGAGTGCGGGCATCAGCAGACAAAACTTCAGGCCAGGCACAAGTCTCTTTTCCGAGCAGTGGTGGGTTAAACAGCTTTACAAAACGTTAATATCTGAGAATGCGGATACGCAACTTGGCAGATGTGGATAATGATCTTGTGAATGCGGTGCACATACGGACGGCGGCACTTTTCCTGTCCGCGCAAACTTCTAGTTACAGCTACGATGTAAATCCTTGATATTGAGGTAAGATTATTTTGCCCGAAGGTTTTGACAAAGCAAACAAAGTGACGTAGGAAAATAAATATGTTGGTGGCTTAATCTGTTACGTAGATGTGAAACGCTTGGAAGTATTGCCAGTGCACTTAACACTGAATTGCAGCTCCAGCCTTCTTTAGATTTATTCCAGAATTTTGCACATTTGTCGGTTGACGCCTTTCGCTGGCTCCTCATTACACCTGACGAGGAAATTTACTAGCAGCAACATAAAGCAGTTCGCAAGAAGACGAGTACTCTCCGTGCTGGTAACGCCAAAGGGGACACGAGGCAAACTTCTTTTGATGCTTTGCTCAAAAACTGAAAGCCAGCTGAACACTAACGAACACTACCGAATGCGTACCGAAAAAGACTGAATGTCATTGTCTCGCAGTGGTGAATGGAACTGAACACTACAGATTCAGCATTTCATCACGCAAACACTTGCAAACATTGATGTTATGCTTTCGCTACTTAATTGTTTCTCACTGTGAAAAGCTAAGCACTAAATGGGGAAACAACATTATAGGCAATGTTTTTTTTTTAATTACGAAGCAAGTAACGTCACGCAGAAGAGGTTAGAAATCAAGCGTTTCTTAACTTTTGCAGGAACTTCAGAGGCACTGTGGGCACCGAGTAAAGTTTACGAACCAAACACGACTGAATGATGTTTGCTCAAATTCGTCTACACATATGAGAATGCTGTTTTTCCTGTTTTAGTTCTCTCAGTGTTGACCAGGCTTAAAACGCCGTAGGACCACATTCCCAGAATTAATCATAATATTTAAAGTCCAAAAAAGGTTGCACACAAAGATCCCTCTTAGCAAATATTTAATGAAAGATTCCTTTCTATCATGCTAATGTAGACTGAGCTACTAAATGTGTTAATGGTATATACATACATCGTATTCTTCTGATAGATAGTTATTGTTACAGGCAATGTCAAACTGCTGGATATGGACCCAGGTAAACTGCACAATAGACTCCTGTGTGATGTCTATTTTGATGAAAAGTCATTCATGAACAGTACGAGACAACGGCTTATGCACACAGCAAAATTTACATCTGACACTGGTTCTTCAGCAGTATGTAAGGGAACAAGTGATAAGAATAGTTTTTCATCACCTGAACTGAAAGTGGACATTCCAAGGAGAACATACAGTGCAGCTAGTCACCTTCTGGTAGAAACAAACGCAACACCACAAAAGTGCGAACCATTTCCAGACCTGCAAGAAATAGAAATGCCTGCGAGACAAGTTAAAAGAAAACTCTGTATGCTACGTCGTGATGATGAGGATACCCCTAAAAAGCAACAACTGAAACAGAAAATACATAACATGAACAGATCACTGAAAAACAAAACTTCCTATTTGTCAAAAGTTAAGAGTAGATTATAGCATTACAGGAGCTCAAATAATATTGCCCATGTGTTAAGCAGTTTCTGCTTCCCATCTGATTACTCCAGGGCACTGGCTGCAATGCAGTGCAAGAGCAAAAAACGCCCATGGTCTTCTATCGAGAAAAATCTCTCTCTGATGTTGTTTTACAAATCTCCTGCAGCATATAATTTTTTGCGAAAATTGGGTATCGTATTACCTGGACTGTCTACAATTACACGATGGATTGGCGTCACAAAATTTCTACCTTTATAGTCAACTTAGCAAGAAATTTGAGGCACAAACTTATTTAGAAAAGGCATGTGTAGTATCTTTTGATGAGATGTCGACAATGTGTCATCTGGAATATGCAAAAGATCTTGAATTAGTAGAAGGTCTAGAAGATTTGGGTGATAGGGGAAGGAAACCACTTCCCGCAAATTATGCACTTGTTTTTATGATTAGAGGCATCTACCGTAACTAGAAATTGCCTGTTTCATATTTTTTGTCTAACTCAGGAGTAAAACATGTGGATTTATTGGGACTCTTACAGGAACTAATTATTTTATTGCAAAATGCAAACCTAGAGCCAAAATTAGTCGTTTGTGATCAGGGAGCTAGTAATCGAAGTGTTGTGAAGCATTTACATGTTACGCCTGAAAAACCTTATTTTATTGTAAATGGACAGAAATTGTTTTACATTTATGATGTCCCACATTTATTCAAAAGCATACGAAACAATATGCTTAGTGGCGACTTCATTTTCAACAATGCTGTTATTTCATTCGAAGATGTCAGGAAAACATATGACATTCATAAGAAGAACAAAAAAAGCAGAATGTTGGTAAAACTCACTGATTGTCATTTGCAACCTGATCCTTCCAGAAAATGAATGTAAAAATGGCAGTCCAGGGCCTCAGCCACTCTGTTGCTGCAGCTATCAGTACTTGTGTAGCGACTAAAGAATTGCAGAGTGATACAGCAGAGAGCACAGCTACTTCTATAGAATTTATGAACAACTTGTTTGACGTTTTGAACAGCAGGACAGCATTTTCCTCTAATCCACATAGGTGTGCATTATCAGAACAATGTCCAGTAGTAATGGAAACGCTACAGAATGCAAAGGATGTCTTAAGTGCCATAAATAAAATTGAAGAAAAGACAGGTAAAATAACGACACCACCATCCATTACGGGTTTAATCCAGACTGTGAATGCTATTGCTCAGTTTTTCCTTGAGGAACAAACTGTCGGCATTTAATGTTTACTGACCAGCAAATTGAATCAAGATGCTCTTGAGAATTTATTTTCTGTGTACCGTCAGAAAGGAGGCTACAACCGTAATCCAACAGTTAGAACACTATTAACTCACTAATGAAGCCTTCTGACGCTTCAAATTGTGAGAATGACACTGACAAGATGCTGTTACTGAACAACTGTGTGTTGCAAAAAGAAGGTGATGAATCTCAGCTGTTGCAGAGCTCTGGAAAGGTCGGAATTCCGAATACCCCTGGTTCCTCTACCATCGAGACCGACGAGTATTTGTCTTCCTCACAGCAAGACCTTTCCTCTGAACAGTGTTCAGTAGCATATTTTGCTGGCTGCTTAGCACACATATGCATCGAAAGGTCTGGTTGTTTGAAATGTAAGGAGACACTTACTTGTAGCAGTGAGCTTCAAGAGAAGAGGGAATTATTTATTCTCCATAAAAAATACGCAACTGGGAATTTGTGTCATTCTTCAATGTGGCTCAGCGCTCCAACTGTTGAGTTTAGCAACATTATTGAAATGTCTTTACAGGCATATGAGTCCTGTTTTTTCCAGTTGATTTATAAGAGAAATATAAAGTTTAGGATTGTTATTTACATCAAATCAAAACTTGAAAACTTTCACTGGTTGGACGATGAGGAATGTGGAGAACACAGACTTTTCATTTTGAATCATCCTGTGAAATGTAAATTGTATTTCAGTTGCAGAACAATGTTCAAAGACAAGTGTAGTAGAACTGTCTCAAAACTGAAAATTAAAAAAAAATTGTAGTTTATTCATATTGAATTTAAGTACCAAATAAAGATTCTCCGTTAGGCTGCACAAATAAGTTTCGTTGCCTTTCCTTTATCGTTCTACCACGTTTAACTAGAAAGGAGTAATTGTGTTAAATCTGAGCAAAACAGTACTGCTTGTGACAATAGAAGATGTGCTGACCGCGAAGTTAAGATGTTTACCATCACAGTTTTTTTTTACACACAATATTTAAAGTTTCACAATATTTATTTTTTTCGAAGATATCGTTGTTAAGTGCGTACATGAAATTATATTCGTTTACAACAAACTGTAATCAAATGCAAAATGTGGTTATACTCAAGAACGCTTACAGAAATAAAAAGGAATCAAAATCTGTTTCTTAAACTTATTTACAGTCTCAATGTGAAAAATATGTTGTCGTTATAACTCACCTAATCCCTATACATACCCCATGCAAAATAAATAATTATGTCGGTAATGTCAGGACGCGAAACCCACTGCTCAGTGCAATATTTGTCAGTAAATTATCGGATTATATTTCAAAGACGTTGAGAAGGTTTTGAAAACTTTCTAGTGTTAACCTGCATGTGGAGATCTTTTTTACTCCCGTAATCCGTATCAGAAGAGCTGTATAACAAAGAGGAAATAGACGGCGAGTGTAAAACCTATGCGACTGCAATACTGTCTGCATTTAAACAGTAACTCACGAGAAATATTTGTGTGTTACTTTTCATTTATTTCATTTCGCATATGATTGTGAGTAGTATCCCTACAGTAGAAATAAACTTGGTTTGTAGAATTACAGGAGCTAATTTACATTCTTCGATTGAAAAATCGGGAAAAACCATAGTCGATCATGGTCTACAGTCAGCTGTGTGACGAATGCATTTCGCGCGCAATGCTCTAGCCGAACACAAATCAGCGTCATTCACGTCACCGAAGATACAGCGTTGCCAATTCCGCGACATGGACAGGTCAGTTAACATTGTAGCGTCGCCTGCGACATCTGTTGACCGACGGGAAAACTATTTTTACGGTTGCCTGTTCCGCCGTAAGGATGGTCAATCTGTTTCTTACGTGATCTGGGGTTTTATTTAAGAATGTGTTATACATATTTTGGTGAGTTCTACCTCTTTTTATTTTTACGATGTGTTTATCGTGTATTTTACATTGTTTTTCACTGAGTGCTTATTCCTTCCGTTTTTGCAATGAACAATTAAAGTAACTGTACGCTTTCGTGAAAGTGTGTTGTAGAGCTTTTTAGAGTGGCATGGCGCCGAAATGCTTAGAGGTCTACAAAATTAATAAATACAGTGGTCAATATTAATAACAGCTTTTTAGTGCATTAAAGTGGCTGCAAAAATTTGTCAACATTATTACTCATTTTGCTGCCCGTTCATGTGCTATTAAATAATATTTATCATTAGTGGAAGGATTTATTGTTATAACGTAGCTCATTTTTATCGAGTAACATATATTTTTACAAGTGGAGAAAACAGAGGCAGCCTTTGCAGAATATTTGAAATAGGAAGTGATGATTTATGAAATAGCTGTAACACATCATACGCCATGAAGGAGTTTTACTTACTGAGATTATTTGCCACTTTATTTACAGGTCTCTTTCCCGCTCTGTGGTGAATAACTGAGTTATTTGATGGCAGTTACAATTAAGGAAATTAATCACTGTCGTTAACTCTGCTTCTCTCTTGTCAGTTTTTCTCTCACGTTGGTCACTAGAAAACCTGCAACAACAATTCTTTAATTTCTGATCCTGTGATTTACTTGTTAAACACCAGTGTGCCAGGATGGAAACAGGGAGTCTGTACAGCTAAATTGTTGAACTTCTTGGACGAGAAAGAAGATTTTTATGGCACAAAGACACTGTTGATCAAAACCCGAATTCACATTCGGTAGATGAATAAACACACCATCACAGGCAACATTTCATCTCTCCCTACCAGGACGGATCAATTTTTTTCATGAAAAATTAGAGAAATAATTGTGCAAACTTATTAGCAGATGTTTAATGTGTAAAAACCACTTTGGGATGCTTGACACGTCTAGAAAGAAACTTGTTCAGAAACTGCCCGAACTTCACCAAGCTTTTTCACATGCCGTGTTGTTACAGTATAATAATAGACACCAGCAAACTGCTTGCACAGGGGTAAAGAAAGCTGGTAATCTGCATTTGGGCGTTTTCCATACGTTGCATATTCAGCGGTGTGAGCGTCGAGCAATTAACATATGTCCGACGACTTACCGGTTTGTGCTGTTACAAGAAGCTCAAAACAAACGATAAATTGAACGGAAAAGTGCTTTAACTTTCAGCAGCATCAGTGAATGGCGTCAGACTGTTCACGCTCAGAAATCTCGAAATCACTGTGGAAGGCAAGTTCATGCTTCTTATCAACGCTGCATGAGAATGCAATTACGCATCACATCTATGAACTGGAGATACAGAAGTTCGTGGAGAAATATCTTCACGTAAATTGTACCCTTCGCAGAAGTAAAATACTTGATTAAAATACATATGAAAAAGCAGCTGTATTGTTAGTGGTAGCATACGCTGCATGAAATTGGCGTTTGCTTCAATGGCAGAAACAACGTAATTGAAGGTCTCTGGTATACGTGAAACCTTCTCCTGTTGTTTGGGCAATGTGTCACTGTCACATTCATTAGAACCATCAGAATCACTCTACTATGGCAATGTAACAGAATTCTGGACGTATGAAGAACTTGATAAAACAATCACATACAGCTATTCCAACAAAATACACATAAAAATATTATTTAGCTAGACTTAATGTTTTGAACGTTTTAGGAAAAACGTTATTAAGACTTTTTTTCTGTTTATGACCATAATCAACACTCGTAAGATTAGCGAACTCCTTCGTTTAAATACAGCACATTGTCGCATGTGTCTTAAAAGAAATAACGATTCGCTCTCTCTGTGGGTATGAACATGAGAAAAAAAAATGTTTTGATGTTAACTATGCTCAGCTAGGAGCTGGTGTGGCCCATGTATTTCACAAGTAATTAATCATTTGTGGTGTACGATGCCACGAAAGTAACTGAACAAGGTATTGAATACATTCATCGAGGTCTGTGCTATCCTTGATGGGCATGGAAGTATCTCCCATGGTCTCCAATGAGAGGGAGAGAGCAAATTTCGAATCATGATCTTTTGATTCTGCTGGAAAACGAAACTGGAGCTCAATCGCAACATGCTATGAAAGGTCGTAGAAGGCGGTAGGTGAAGCCTTTCAAAGAGGTAGAGAGCACAGAAAACTGACGACACTACATTATACTCAACCAAGAAAAAAGTAAGACTATACATTGCTTAGCAGTTAAACTATATACACTGTTCCATGTCAATAGTAACCACGGTTTTGAAGAAAGACTGGAATGTCACGTCAGCGGATGATTCATGAATCCATAGAGTTGAGCTACGCATGGTTTTTAAATTTATTTAAAATATTTAGTGGTATAGTCGCATATATTTTAATGTTACAAATAAAAGCTTATCAACCGACCGTCTACACATCTACGCATAAAAAGTAAAATTCCTTATTTTTTTCTGTATTTTTCTAGTAGAGTTTGTTGCTGATTACATTTTCGTAACGTTCGGAATACAGTTATATCAACTCTGAACGATATGGGATTGTTAACACACGGAATACTTACCGTAGTTTTTGAAAGACGTGGAGAAACTGCCTGCATGTACCCTTCCAATTTTTAAGTAATCAGTCCTGCATCTATTTCAATACTTTCCTCCATTTTTTTTCTATCTTCTGCTGATGTCTCCTTTTGACTGTAGCTACTATAACAATGGAACTATTGACGGCCTTGGGAGAGCCAGTCTGGTGATCAAGATGTATGAAACAGGCGAAATACCCTCAGACTTCAAGAAGAATATAATAATTCCAATCCCAAAAAAGCAGGTGGTGACAGATGTGAAAATTACCGAACTATCAGTTTAATAAGTCACAGCTGCAAAATACTAACACGAATTCTTTACAGACGAATGGAAAAACTAGTAGAAGCCAACCTCGGGGAAGATCAGTTTGGATTCCGTAGAAACACTGGAACACATGAGGCAATACTGACCTTACGACTTATCTTAGAAGAAAGATTAAGGAAAGGCAAACCTACGTTTCTGGCATTTGTAGACTTAGAGAAAGCTTTTGACAATGTTGACTGGAATATTCTCTTTCAAATTCTAAAGGTGGCAGGGGTAAAATACAGGGAGCGAAAGGCTATTTACAATTTGTACAGAAACCAGATGGCAGTTATAAGAGTCGAGGAACATGAAAGGGAAGCAGTGGTTGGGAAGGGAGTAAGACAGGGTTGTAGCCTCTCCCTGATGTTGTTCAATCTGTATATTGAGCAAGCAGTAAAGGAAACAAAGAAAAATTGGGAGTAGGTATTAAGATTCATGGAGAAGAAATAAAAACTTTGAGGCTCGACGATGACATTGTAATTCTGTCAGAGACAGCAAAGGACTTGGAAAAGCAGTTGAATGGAATGGACAGTGTCTTGGAAGGAGGATATAAGATGAACATCAACAAAAGCAAAACAAGGATAATGGAATGTAGTCTAATTAAGTCGGGTGATGCTGAGGGAATTTGATTAGGAAATGAGACACTTAAAGTAGTAAAGGAGTTTTGCTATTTGGGGAGCAAAATAACTGATGATGGTCGATGTAGAGAGGATGTAAAATGTAGACTGGCAATGGCAAGGAAAGCGTTTCTGAAGAAGAGAAATTTGTTAACATCGAGTATAGATTTAAGTGTCAAGAAATCATTTCTGAAAGTATTTGTATGGAATGTAGCCATGTATGGAAGTGAAACATAGACGATAAATATTTTGGACAAGAAGAGAATAGAAGCTTTCGAAATGTGGTGCTACAGAAGAATGCTGAGGATTAGACGGGTAGATCACATAACTAATGAGGAAGTATTGAATAGGACTGGGAAGAAGAGAAGTTTGTGGCACAACTTGACCAGAAGAAGGGATCGGTTGGTAGGACATGTTCTGAGGCATCAAGGGATCACCAATTTAGTATTGGAGGGCAGCGTGGAGGGTAAAAATCGTAGAGGGAGACCAAGAGATGAATACACTAAGCAGATTCAGAAGGATGTAGGTTGCAGTAGGTACTGGGAGATGAAAAAGCTTGCACAGGATAGAGTAGCAAGGAGAGCTGCATCAAACCAGTCTCAGGACTGAAGACCACAACAGTAACAACTATAACAATATCCTTTATGCTTAGTTTTATACACTATTTAGCTGCGCGGTGTAGCCGCGTGGTCTAGGGAGCCTTGCCTCGAATTGCGCCGCTCCCCCCCGTCTTAGGTTCGAGTCCTCCTTGGGCATGGGTGTGTGTGTGTGCTGTCCTTAGCGTAAGTTCGTTTAAGTAGTGTGTAAGCCTAGGGACAGATGACCTCAGCTGTTTGGTCCCATAGGAACTTGCCACAAATTTCCAAATCATACACTCCTTGACTGCACATACTTATTTCACCTCTGCTGCTCATCCCAAAGCAAAGTAAGCGGCTTTCGGATACCAAAGCACCTGGCCCACTGACATGGCCCTCGTCTTGTAAGGGTCCTTAATTGCCGCGTTTCCTAACATACTCTTTTTACTATTGTTTTGGTTGTTAAGGTTTACACTAAATATTCAATATTCTTCAATAGCGCCACTTATAACTTACTAGAAGTTTCATCTTCTCCGAATTATCGATGGTTCGTGCTTCACTTCCATTCAGTATTACCATCCAGAGGTACTATCTCATGACGCCGCCGTTTGAGCTTCTTTATTGAAGAAGACTAGAGTCATTATAATTCTGACTGTCTCGATGCGGCTTGTCACGAATTCCTCTCCTGTGACAACCTCTTCATCTCAGACTAGAACTGACACTCTACGCCGGCCGTTGTGGCCAAGCGGTTCTAGGCCCCACAGTCTGGAACCGCGCGACCGCTACGGTCGCAGTTTCGAATCCTGCCTCGGGCATGGATGTGTGTGATGTCCTTAGGTTCGTTAGGTTTTAGAAGTTTTAAGTTCTATGGGACTGATGACCTCAGAAGTAAAGTCCCATAGTGCTCAGAGCCATTTGAGCCCATTTGACACTCTACTTCCTCAATTACAAGGTGTGCCTGAAGAGTTCGGTAAATGGTCAAAGAAAACCAAGGAAGCAAGGGTTACAAAGTACTTTTATGGCCTGGTGATACTCGTCTTCCCTGTAATCCCCGGGTAGGAATTTATGATGGATCAAGCCCTTGCTATCAAAACAGGGGACTGACATTACCTTAGTCATGGATTTTGTCACCCGACTTCTTTTTTTATTTTTGGGAGGCTTGGAAGACGATAAGCACTATGCTATTGACTGTCGGTTAGTCTCCAAATCGTATTAGTAACATCAGATCTTATGTAACTATACGGATACCAATTCTTCAGTTCCTCCAGGCGTATTTTATGACGAAATAAATCTCGGGTGAAGAGCCTGGTATGAGTGTGCATATTACACAATATTTCGGCAATCATCAGGTGCGCTGATGTATTGACGGGCGGTCGGCCGGCACCATGTATATATAGGACAATCCCCCTTCCGCTCCTCCCTCAGGCGCTTCCTATGAGTCGGTGAGGTCCGCGCCCCGTGGCACCCTCCTGAACGAGAAGACCTAGGACGTAGCGCTCAGACGGCGGGAGAAAGGAAGCTGTAACTGGACCGCGCACTGGGCGCGGACCGCATCGTCGACTCATAGGAAGCGCCTGAGGGAGGAGCGGGAGGGGGATTGTCCTATATATATATATTGTGCCGGCCCGCCACCGGTCAGTACATCAGCGCATCTGATGATGCCAACGTGGTCGACTGCCGAAATATTGTGTCCTGTGTACACTCATACCAGGCTGTTCACCCGAGATTTATTTCTTAATACGGATACCAGAAGCGTGTCACCACGGTGCTTCGAGTGATTCCACAAGGAGAGTTTGTTATCGGCTCTCCGATCATCCCGTTGTCGATTTGACGTCAACATTAGCCTCATTTTCAGTACTTCATACAAGCCATTACTCGAAGTAAATGATAATCAAACAGCGTTCTAGCGTAAATCGGTTCTCGAAAGTATAGCGAGAAACATTTTTTTCCTTTTGATGGTGCAGTATGTATTCCAATCTCTTTCCTGCCCTACTGTTTTTACCGCCCCCCCCCCCCCCCGCCCGCACCACCGCCTACTTCCCTCCAGGACTATGAAGATCATTCCCTGACACACTTAACAAATGCCTCACTATCATGTCACTTCTTGTAGTCGGTGTTTTCCATATTTTCGTTTCTTCGCCGATTCTACAAAGAACTTTCTTATTCCTTCTGATATCAGCCATCCTTTGCATCATTCATCTGCAGTACCACATCTCCAACTTCCCGATTCTCTACAATGCTGTGCTCCAAACGCAGGTTCTCAAAAGACTTCTCTGGGTCAGCAATATCCACTTTGCCTGTGCTAGTGTACCTTTCTTGTTCTCATTGCTTCGGCTATCATGGGTTACTTTCCATCAGGCCGACGGAATTCCTTAAGGCCGTCAATTTCGTGAACAATTTTGAAGTTAAGTTTCTAGCTGGTCATATTTCTGCCACCTCTCATTACTTTTTCTTTTTTCTGTTTACTCCCAGCCCATATTCTGCACTCTTTAGATGTTCATTCCATTCAACAGGACTTGTAATTCTTCTTCACTTTAATTGAGGATAGCAACGTCGTCAGCGAATCGTGTCATTGATATCCTTTCACTCTGAACTTAAATCCCACTCTTGAACCATAAATTTCCGTCATTGCTTCCTCGATATATGGATCGAACTGCAGAAGGAAAGTCCGTATCCCTGTCTCAGATTCTTCTTAACTCGAGCACTTTGTTCTTTGTCTTCCAGTCTAATCGTACCCTCTCGGTTCTTGTTCGTATTGTATATCACCCGTGGTTTCCTGTAGGTCACCCCTACTGTTCTCAGAATTTCGAACATCTTCCTTCCTTTGCGCGTTGTTGAACCCTTTTCGTAGATCGACGAATCCTGTGAACGTATCTTGATTTTTCTTCAGTCTCGCTTCCATTATTAAGCCGAGTCAGAACTGCCGCTCTGGTGCCTTTATCTTTCCTAAAACCAAACTGATTATTTAATTGATTCTCATTTTGTTTTTCATTCTTCTCTACATTACTCGCGTCAGCATCTTGGATGAAAGATGTTCTAAGCTGATTGTGTAATGGATTTCGTACTTACCTGCTCTCGGTACCTCTGTAATTGCATGAGTGTTATATTTCGATAAGTCTCTTGGAACGGTGTCGGTTTCATATATTCTACATAACAACTTGAATAGTCGTTTGGTTGTAAATTTTCCCAATGATTTTAGAGATTCCGATGAACGTTATCTATTCATTCGGCATTATTTTCTCTCAAGATTTCCGAATCTCTTTCAAATTATGACTAATACAGGATTTCGAATTTCTTTCTTAACGTCTCCAATTTCTTCTTCTAGCTAGTCATCAGGTAACACCTGATGAAGGCCTTCAGTGTACCCTCTCCACTATCGGCTCTTTCTTCTGCGTTTATCAGTGGAATTCACGTCTTATTCATAGCAGTACTGGAAGTGTCACATTAAGAATGGAGAAAAAGAAGAGAAGGTGACGATACCTGACCACGAATTTTTTTCTCAGGGAAACAAGCACAGCTGTATGTATGTGACATCCTTCAATAGGTGTTCCTCCGAAATAGAATTTCATTTTCTCTTGTAACATGACTGTCCATTATCGCTTCGTAGTTTAATTTTAGCTCTGCTGTGATTACGCGATAACATTGTTTGAGCCCTGTAATTCTTTTTCTGAGAATGGAATGTATTTGATTTCTCACCAGAGGTTGTGGATCGGGAGGCTTCGATGGTACCATTCTGTCGGCTATTCTAGTAGACTAAAAAGCCGAGAACGAGCTCTTTGTACGTCGGAACAAATTTTCACGAAAACGTGAGCTGTTTTCCGAAGTGCTCATTGTGGACAGTTCCTGTTGCTTAACTACTTTCCACAGGAACGGTGCCACCGGTCACCGCATATTTCCACTGAGGGTGCTTCGGGGAGAATTTTTTTTTTCTTTCTGTCTACACATCAAGGAGGAGCCGCCTATTGGTGGTTCCCCAGCCTAAGGACGTCCGTTGCTTCCGTCTTAAGTTACAGACTGTCCAATCTGAAGTAGCGGCCCTGCAAATCGCAACCCGCAACCAGACGGGATGCGGTCAGTGCTGACCAATGGAGAGAAGGAGACTACTGGAAACAAGTACCAACTTCATGAAGCGTAATGGCTTTTTTTTTTTTTTTTTTTTTTTTTTTTTTTTTTTTTTTTTTTTTTTGCAGCATTTGAGTGGGAATATTGTGCCTCTTACCCATGTTTTTTAGTAGAAGAGGGAGCACTTTCGTTCGTCAGATTGGCAGCATTATTCAGTCTCCTCTTCAAGCAGAACAAAGGTCAGTGAGCGTTCAGCAGAGAACGTAGAGAGGAGTCTCTTCCCGTCTCTCAGGTAACGGCCACTGGCGGTAGTTCATGAATAGAAGTTTAACTCAGGTAGTAGTGCAGTCCATCTTCTGAGCAGCTCACAATTAACTCATCTGGTTATGTATCTAACACACTGAATTAAAACTCTTAAATATTTGTCTACTTATATTGTTCATTCAAGCAGTCCAGATATGGAACTGTTTTTCATTTCTTCTTCCTGCCGTTTTCGAATTAAATTTGAGTCCATTGTCGGTAACAGTCATTTTAATTTAATTATCATACACTTTAGAATACATTACTCCGTATTATTCATTGTCAGTAGTTAACTTGATTAGATTTAAATTAAAAGTTTCGTATTCTCTAGCTGACGTGGATTTTGCAATCCCTAATGTCCTGCAATTTTCCTAAAATTAGGCGCATTTCTAAGAGGTTTTCTTCGCGCTGACAGGTTTACGTTGTGTGAAGCGATCCAATACTATTTTCAAAAATAAAAGAGTTGCAGAAGTGTCATACGGTCACGTGTTTCTATAGCAGGAGTGGTTAGTACACAAGCTTTGAGCCTCATTTCAACCCCTCACAGCTAAGTTAACGGTGACACCATTTACGTTAAGTTTGTCGCGCTTCCCATCTAGGAAGACTATGCGTATTTTGCATTTTTGCCACTGGCATACAATCAACTAATTACACGCAAATATATGTTTCATTACAGGATGAGGCATACAGTTTTCACTCTACCCTCTACCGATCCATTTATGATATCAGGGTCACTTTTCCTCAGTGCTTCATCTTTAAGGCCTTGAGCTCGGAATATTATGGAATGTTATCAAATTGACTACAACAATGCTGGAGGCGGAGTGTGATATCTTTATATAGGTATACCCAAATTTTTTACAAACCTGTTGAGGTGGGGTGATTGGAGGGAGAGTGTAAGCATTCAGCTTTCTTTGTTCCACGTTGATAGAAAGTACGGAGACGTCAGGCTGTCAATTCTGACGAATTACGTTGATTTTCTTCCTCTTTAGCTGTACATATGTTACTTGTTCGTGTAATCGACTCTGGATCCAGATAGCTTGACTTTGAGATACCTTGATAATATGCATGAATTACTCGAGATCCACACACTTATCCTTCTTAATCAAACACAACGTATAAGTTATAAACGTATGCACCGAATTCTCTCAAAAGGGTCATTCTTTCTGAACGTTTAATCCGTTGTACAGTGTCTGCTGCTTTCGTAACTGAGGAAATGTATTTTGTTTTAATTTTGTCACTCGATGCCTTCCCTGTCGCTACAGCGTCAGTTGATCCAAGGCAGACAAATTGTGTTCGCCATTCCATGCTGTGCTGTGAAATAGTATATCACAACACGCTCGAATTCCCGCCCGCCTGCCCTGCAGCCCGGCCGGCACTGCTCATGCTCCCGGGCGCGCCAGAGGTTGAACTCATACGCTTTTTATTTTTTTCGGCGAGTGCAGCGCCTAGGCGAACCGCGAGTTTCGTGCTGGCAAAGTGAAAGTCTGTCTGAAGCACCTGACCAAAGCGGCTGCATCAGCTTGGCGACAGCATGCCTTTGTTCTACGGCAGGGCCACGATGGCGCGCCGGCCAGCTTCACTTATGCTCCGGCGCACACTGTGCCAACTTCCTTCAAAACCTGGACGTAACACAAAACTGGATACAAAATCCTACCCGACCAAATACTTTGCAGATTCTTTGGTTGCTGCTTAGGAATCCGACACAGGAATCACAAAATTCAAACTGGTGGATTAAAAATTACAAAATTAACGGTTTCCAGTAAAATATCGGGTACACACTGATGTGACTAAAGTCATGGCGTACTGATACGTATATATACATATGGCGACAGTGTCGCATACACAATGTATATAAGAGCAGCTCATTGTCGAAGCTGTCATTTGTACTCAGATGATTCATCTGAAAAGGTGTCTGACGCGATTACTACCGCACGACACTAATTAACAGTGTTTGATTGCGGAATAGTAGTTAGAGCTAGACGCATGAAACATTTCATTTCAGAAATCGTTAGGGAACACAATATCCTAAGATCAACAGTGTCAAGAATATCCCGATGATATCAAATTGCAGGCATTGCCTCTCACCACGGGCAACACAGCAGCCGACGACCTTCGCTTACTGACCGACAGCGAGGGCGTTTGCGCAGAGTTTTTAGTAAAAACAGAAATAAACACTCCTTGAAATAACCGTAGAAATCAATTTGGGACGTACCACCAACGTATCCTTTAGGAGAGTGCGGCGAAATTTGACGTTAATGGGCTACGGCAGCAGACGACCGGCGTGAGAAACTTTGCCAACAACACGACGTCGCCTACAGCGCCTAGGTTCGTGACCATATCGGTTATACCTTACACGACTGGAAAACCGTGGCTTGGTCAGATGAGTCCCAGTTTTATTCGATAAGAGGTGACGGTATGCTTCGAGTATGTCGAAGACGGCTCGAAGCCGTAGCCGTAGTTGTCAAGAAGGCGCTGTGCATGCTGGTAGCTGCTCCATGATGTTGTGGCTGTCTTTACATGTAATGGATTGGTTTCTCTGGTCCTACTAAACCTGTCATTGACTGTAAGTGACTGTGTTAGGCTACTGCAGACAATCATTGACCTCATGTTCCCAAACAATGACGGAATTTCTGTAGGTAATAATGTATCATGCCACCGTGACACAATTGTGTGCGCTTAGTTTGAAGAACATTCTGCACAGTTCGAGCGAATGATTGGACCACTCGAACCTTTATGGGACACAATGGAGAGGTCAGTTTGTTCACAGAGGCCTGCAGAGGCAACACTTCCGCAATTATGGGCGGCTGTAGAGGTAGCATGACTGAATATCACTGCAGGGAACTTCCAACGACTTGTTGAGTTCATACCACGTCCAGCTGTAGCACTGCACCGGGCAGAAGGAGGTCCGACACGATATTATGTGGAATCCCATGACTTTTTTCGACTCAGAGTACAGTATTTTTAGGTCGCTCATAACGGATTAGATGTCTAAATTGCCGTAGTGAAATGTTTTACTCGACATTCTACATCTTTTCAGTCGAAATCGTAGTCACATTCGTCGCTTGCGTCACTATAGCTTTCAGAGGGGTCACTGTCGGGCTTCCATTGGGAGATGGGGCGAGAAGCACCCGTTTAACTTCAGTTTTCATTTTCTACACTTCCGAGATGAGTATATCTGAAGATGTCAGAAACTGATGGAATATGTCATGCGTCGTACACTCAAGAGTATATTCGCGTGTAAATAACATCAGACCAATCGGCAAAGGAGCAGCTTCAATTATGACATATGCATGCATCAAAACCGTTTTGACTGATGTCTTTATCGGGCATTGCAGCAGAATATTGTGAGTGCGCTGAAGTTAGCAACTGGCTTTCGACAAATATACTTTCCTTCAGAGATATTGATACACATGCTATAGTTCTAGAGTCCTGTTTACTTAATTTAAGCAGTTCTACAGAATTTCGTAAAACGAACAATATTACTAGGAAAAATTTTAATGCTGTAAATATTATTTGCGTAATTTAAAAAAAATTATTATCACAGCTCGGCGTAGCTCCGAAAGAGGTCTGCAGAAAATTCTAATGACATTTTTTTGTGAAGATAGTAGTTTATGAGGTAGCTGCTATAATTGGGGATCCATTTTTACCCTGTGGCACTAACGGACGTTAAAAAAATGATTAACCATTAAAAATTCGAAAATATGCACACGCAAATACATTTGAGGTTACTAACTATATTATGAAGGTAGTTGAAGAACCATTTTCAAGAGTGGAGCCACGCAGAATAAATTTTGTAGTCGTAGCTTCGTTTTACATCGGTATACGTCATTACATCGGCCAAAAATTATCACGAACGCACCACACACTGTTTACCGGTAACTGTCGCGGCACGTATCATATCGACTTGAGACTGGAATTCCACAGTAGCATTGGACACGTATGCACCAGTGCAGTATATACAAAGTTTCACGGGGTTTAAATTATAGCGTACGCCTTTCTCTATTTCTAGTCCGTCCAGACATTGAACCGAGTTGGCCCAATGTGCGGCGTGGGGTGTGGCCTGCTGTAATTTCATTGGGCTGCAGCAGTAGATGGTGTTTGTCTCCGTACTCCTAGACTATAAGTACCTGGAAGCCAGCGAGGATGTGCGAAAGAGATGATGGAGAAGGTGGGCACGAGTGACTTTTGCCACTGAATGGTGCTCAGTTGCATTTGTTCTGGCCCCTGTCTGTGAGCAAGAGGTGAATTGTCAAAGCACAGTGGGACTATTGTTGCTCCTGCATTTATATGGCTGGTTCAAATGGCTCTGAGCACTATGGGACTCAACTGCTGAGGTCATAAGTCCCCTAGAACTTAGAACTACTTAAACCTAACTAACCTAAGGACAACACACACATCCATGCCCGAGGCAGGATTCGAACCTGCGACCGTAGCGGTCGCGCGGTTCCAGACTGTAGCGCCAGAACCGCTCGGCCACCAGCGGCCGGCTGCATTTGTAGAATGGTACCTTATATAGTTGTATTTGAACTGAAAAGGCACGGCGATGCCGTCATGTGCTTTGAGTGTATAATATTTGTAGTTGACGAGATAAAGTATGGCGATGTCATGTTACGATTTAGTTGCATTCTAGTGATAACATTCAGCTGTTGCAATTCCATGTAACTTCATAGTTGCTTGTATATGAATTTCTCGTGTCGAAGTAGGTCATGTTCTTTGTACGTGTTGTTTGGCTGGTGCGTGACTAAGGTGTTTGGTTCCAGTTGGTTTTTGTTGTGCTATCTGATGAGCTAGTGTTGTTGTTGCGGAAATAGTGCTCAGTTAGTAATCGTGTTACTTTCAGTGGGGCGCCGCAATATTTCCTATTAATGACATTTTTACGTGTATTTTAGCTTACACTTTCTATCGTGGGCCCGGCCGGAGTAGCTGAGCGGTTCTAGGCGCTACAGTCCGGAACCACGTGACCGCTACGGTCGCAGGTTCGAATCCTGCCTCGGGTGTGGATGTGTGTGATGTCCTTAGGTTAGTTAGGTTTAAGTAGTTCTAAGTTTTAGGGGACTGATGACCTCAGAACTTAAGTCCCATAGTGCTCAGAGCCATTTGAACCATTTCTATCGTGGGTTCTTGTATGCTTCTGAAGTCTCATTTTATCGCTGCTAGGCAAGAAATTATTTTTATCAAATTCATGTTGTTACGTCAGAAGTCAACTAATTTGGAAGATTGAGCGCTAGTACTTGCTTTGTTTGTTAATGCATGACTGAGGCATACAAGGTTTTATGATGATAAAACAAAGGAAGCCCTGGTTGGTTAAGAACCTATGCTTGCACATCTCTCGGCCCAACTCCATTCCCCTTACGGCCTGTTTCACAGTGTAAACCTAGTTTCGTTCTTTATTGTATTTATACTATTGCTGAATTTTCTGAGGTGGAGACTGGCGAGTAATCACCATTTGCCTAAACAGACACACCACACTTTGGGTAACTGATGTACAACAACAACGGTCGCTTAGCTGCTGTAAAGTTTCGTTCAGATTCTGGCTCACCCCTTGTGTCGCAACCTAGCGGACTGCACTTTACGCTAGAATGGTAGGTCAACAATATAGCTAAATTCTAGCCGTAATACTCTTAGAATAATAGCCTATATCTGGATAATGCTATAGAATGACTGCAGTCGTTATAAACTCCTAAATTTTATTTTTGCCTTAGTTAGTCTAGCTGCACGCTACTTTTTATGTGACTGCCTCTTCTTCCTTCAGCTGTCAGTACAGGTATAGTCAACGCATATGTGCTCCGATTTCGACCAGGTAGAAGTGTTCCTCTCTCGGAGTCCTGAATTACAAAAATGAGACGACGTTAACGAGTTTAGTGCATGTGTGTTGCATGCAGATGCTCTCACACCTATCACATGGAGGTGTTCCGATCGCTGGCTCGTGCCAGGTAGAGTTGCGTAATGAAGGCAGTGCACCGTAGATCAGTCTAGGCGTCTTTGTAGTAGAATATGGAGGTCTACCTATAGTTAGGCTCTATGCACGAATGATCTATGCAGTATGTATGTGTTCACACTGTGCTGAGATAAGGGAGCGCAAGACGATATATTCAGAATACTTGTGCCATGTGAAGGTTATTCTCGTACTGGAATGTGGAGATATTACTGTCGCTGGGTCCGGAGAAACGCGCTGATGTATGGGAACATACGACAAGCTCGGTTCACATGCGTTGGGTACAGGCGTTCTCGCAGCGACCACACGGAGATATTCTTCTCGCTAGGCACTGCTGCATGTGTTGAGTTGAAAGAACGCGTGATGACACGTACAATACACTTAAATTACGTCCAAGTGATGGTACAACGACCACATCAATGTGTGCCTGTCACGACCTACTACTGCATGTGCTACAGTGATAGAGCACACGGTGATGTATCAACTATGTGTGTACTAGGTGTATATGTTCTTGAAGTGACCGTTTGGACGTCTTCCCGTCACTTCCTGCACTGTGATGACAAGAGGCAGTATGACGTAACGCGGACATTTGTGTTAACTGAAAGTGTTCTCACGACGGTCAGATGGAGGAGTTTCTGCAGTACGCCCTGTTGTTCGTGATTATAAAAGCGAGCACACGATGAGGTGCGTTGTGTGCAGGTGTTCTCGTGGTGGCCTGATAAAGGAGTTCCTGTCGCTTACTGCTCGTGCAGTGGCTAGCTAGCATAGGATGACGTATTCAATACGAGTGTGTTATGTGCAGGTGTTCTCGTGGAGACCACGTGGAGGTGTTCCTGTCGCTGGGCCCAGCTGCACGTGCTGAGGTGAGCGAGCGCACGGTGGCGTCTGGCGTGCTGTGTGGCGGACTGCGAGACGTGCCTACCACTCTGTACAGCCAGGGCCCGGCGCTGGTCCTCGCCATGCACTCCGACTCCTCACCAGGAAACAACTCTGGCTTTCTGGGGCGCTTCCGATTCCTCGACAGGCGTAAGTTAACACTTGTCTTCTTTATATTTATAAGTTTTTCAATTTATTTCACACTTCTTCCAAGTCTCTCTAGAATTTCATCTCTTCACAACTTCTCCAGTCAACGCCATCGATATTTTATTCAATTCACTTAAATTATCTATCTCTCTAGTAATATTTCGGTGTCCATCATCTCACCTTCATAACTCCACACTTGCTATATTTAATTTTGCAATAACTTATTCGCTATTCTTAAATTTCGCTTGCTGTTTTCATCTTCTCCTGTAACTGCCTGTCTACGCAGCTAATTATTACCCAATTATTTTAGCAACAATGCTATTGTGACGAATAAGTGGTGATGGTGAAATTTATCAATTGCAGAAGAAAGTACATAAGCTAAAAACGGTAATCAAATTCGAAATATCTTATCTACAACAATTATAGTCCCTCACATTGATAGTTGATTGGATACGGGCTGTGAAATTTGACATCCAAGTTAATTAAGTGCCCATCAACACCTCTCTGTATCTGCGAGGTTTATAACAGTGACTGTGCCCGGCTTACAACGAAGTGTTCTCACATGGACAAATTCACAGTGTAAAACATGTATCGGGTCTGTTGCTTCTCATCTCTTAATGAGTACCAATCACCAGTTTTTTACCGACCTGAAAATTTCGACGTACTTGTGTTGCAGTGTCCCGTACATTATCAAAGACGCCTACATTTCACGCCTGTGGTTATATGAAAATTTTCACACTTCTCTGTTCTGCTAAAAACGCCGTCTCCACAGCGTTATGTTGGCTTCTATATACCATCACAATTTTACGTTCTACATACGTTGATTTATGAAAAAATTTGATATAAAATATTTTAGCGTTTGTGATCCTACCTCAATACAATCCCGCTAAGGCTCGTGCTCCAATGTATATAACGCAATAAAAAAAGAAATGCTTAATCCGTGGCCCAAGCCAGTCACTGAACTGTTGGCATGACTGCGGTTAAGAGTCCAATATATCTTTGGCGCAGCGTTAGGTGGACGGCAGGCCCATAATCTCGGTGAAGAAAGATCTACATCTGCATCTACATCTACATTTATACTCCGCAAGCCACCAAATGGTGTGTGGCGGAGGGCACTTTACGTGCCACCGTCATTGCCTTCCTTTCCTGTTCCAGTCGCGTATGGTTCGCGGGAAGAACGACTGTCTGAAAGCCTCCGTGCGCGCTCTAATCTCTCTCATTTTACATTCGTGATCTCCTCGGGAGGTATAAGTAGGGGGAAGCAATATATTCGATACCTCATCCAGAAACGCACCCTCTCGAAACCTGGCGAGCAAGCTACACCGCGATGCAGAGTGCCTCTCTTGCAGAGTCTGCCACTTGAGTTTGTTAAACATCTCCGTAACGCTATCACGGTTACCAAATAACCATGTGACGAAACGCGCCGCTCTTCTTTGGATCTTCTCTATGTCCTCCGTCAACCCGATCTGGTACGGATCCCACACTGATGAGCAATACTCAAGTATAGGTCGAACGAGTGTTTTGTAAGCCACCTCCTTTGTTGATGGACTACATTTTCTAAGGACTCTCCCAATGAATCTCAACCTGGTACCCGCCTTACCAACAATTAATTTCATATGATCATTCCACTTCAAATCGTTCCGCACGCATACTCCCAGATATTTTACAGAAGTAACTGCTACCAGTGTTTGTTCCGCTATCATATAATCATACAATAAAGGATCCTTCTTTCTATGTATTCGCAATCCATTACATTTGTCTATGTTAAGGGTCAGTTGCACTCCCTGCACCAAGTGCCTATCCGCTGCAGTTCTTCCTGCATTTCGCTACAATTTTCTAATGCTGCAACTTCTCTGTATACTACAGCATCACCCGCGAAAAGCCGCATGGAACTTCCGACATTACTAGGTCATTTATATATATATATTGTGAAAAGCAATGGTCCCATAACACTCCCCTGTGGCACGCCAGAGGTTACTTTAACGTCTGTAGACGTCTCTCCATTGATAACAACATGCTGTGTTCTGTTTGTCAGCCATTTTTTCGTTTGTGCGAGAATTTAGAGAAGGAACTGCAGTGCGGTCTTACTCTGTGAAACAGCTTTGGTAAAAGGTGTTTAGTATTTCAGCTTAACGCGTGTCATCCTCTGTTTGAATGCCATCATCATCCCGGAGTGTCTGGATATGCTGTTTCGAGCCGCTTAATGATTTAACGTAAGACCAGAACTTCCGAGGATTTTCTGTCAAGTCGGTACATAGAATTTTACTTTCGAATTCACTGAACGCTTCACGCATAGCCCTCCTTACGCTTTTACATCGTCTAGCTTCTGTTTGTCAGAAAGGTTTTGGCTGCGTTTAAACTTGGAGTGAAGCTCTCTTTGCTTTCGCAGTAGTTTCCTAACTTTGTTGTTGAACCACGGTGGGTTTCTCCCGTACCTCACAGTTTTACTCGACACGTACCTGTCTAAACGCATTTTACAATTGCCTTAAACTTTTTCCATAAACACTCAACATTGTCAGTGTCGGAACATAAATTTTTGTTGTGATCTGTTAGGTAGTCTGAAATCTGCCTTCTATTACTCTTGCTAAACAGATAAACTTTCCTCCCTTTTTTATATTCCTATTAACTTCCATATTCAGGGATTCTGCAACGGCCTTATGATCACTGATTCCCTGTTCTGCACATACAGAGTCGAAAAGTTCGGGTGTGTTTGTTATCAGTAGGTCCAAGATGTTATCTCCACGAGTCGGTTCTCTGTTTAATTGCTCGAGGTAATTTTCGGATAGTGCACTCCGTATAATGTCACTCGATGCTCTGTCCCTACCACCAGTCCTAAACATCTGAGTGTCCCAGTCTATATCTGGTAAATTGAAATCTCCACCTAAGACTATGACATGCTGAGAAAATTTATGTGAAATGTATTCCAAATTTTCTCTCAGTTGTTCTGCCACTAATGCTGCTGAGTCGGGGGGGTCCGTAAAAGGAGCCAATTATTAACCTAGCTCGGTTGTTGAGTGTAACATCCACCCATAATAATTCACAGGAACTATCCACTTCTACTTCACTACAGGACAAACTACTACTAACAGCGACGAACACTCCACCACCGGTTGCATGCAGTCTATCCTTTCTAAACACCGTCTGTACCTTTATAAAAATTTCGGCAGAATTTATCTCTGGCTTCAGTCAGCTTTCTGTACCTATAACGATTTCAGCTGCGGTGCTTTCTATCAGCGCTTGAAGTTCCGGTACTTTACCAACGCAGCTTCGACAGTTTACAATCACAATACCGATTGCTGCTTGGTCCCCGCATGTCCTGACTTTGCCCCGTACCCGTTGAGGCTGTTGCCCTTTCAGTACTTGCCCAAGGCTATCTAATCTAGAAAACCGCCCAGCCCACGCCACACAACCCCTGCTACCCGTGTAGCCGCTTGTTGCGTGTAGTGGACTCCTGACCTATCCAGTGGAACCCGAAACCCCACCACCCTATGGCGCAAGTCGAGGAATCTGCAGCCCACACGGTCGCAGAACCGTCTCAGCCTCTGATTCAGACCCTCCACTCGGCTCTGTACTAAAGGTCCGCAGTCAGTCCTGTCGACGATGCTGCAGATGGTGAGCTCTGCTTTCATCCCGCTAGCGAGACTGGCAGTCTTCACCAAATCAGATAGCCGCCGGAAGCCAGAGAAGATTTCCTTCGATCCATAGCGACACACATCGTTGGTGCCGACATGAGCGACCACCTGCAGATGGGTGCACCCTGTACCCTTCATGGCATCTGGAAGGACCCTTTCCACATCTGGAATGACTGCCCCAGGTATGCACACGGAGTGCACATTGTTTTTCTTCCCCTCTCTTGCTGCCATATCCCTAAGGGGCCCCATTACGCGCCTGGCGTTGGAGCTTCCAACTACCAGTAAGCCCACCCTCTGCGACCGCCCGGATCTTGCAGACTGAGGGGCAACCTCTGTAACAGGACAAGCAGCCATGTCAGGCCGAAGATCAGTATCAGCCTGAGACAGAGCCTGAAACCTGTTCGTCAGACAAACTGGAGAGGCCTTCCGTTGAACCCTTCGGAATGTCTTTCGCCCCCTGCCGCACCTTGAGACGATCTCCCACTCTACCACAGGTGATCAGCCTCAATGCAGGCAGTATCCCGGGCAACCACAGTCGTAGTCCGATCGGGGGATGCGTGGGACGAGGTGGCCGTCCCCGACAAACCCCCATCCGGACCCCCACAGTGATGCCCATTGGCAACAACCTCAAGCTGTGTGACCGAAGCCAACACTGCCTGAAGCTGGGCGCGAAGTGATGCCAACTCAGCCTGCATCCGAACACAGCAGTTGCAGTCCCTATCCATGCTAAAAACTGTTGTGCAAAGAACGTCTGAACTAATCTACAGAGAGCGTAAACAAATCGACACAAAATTTAAACGGTTATTAAAATACAAGATTGCCTAGTAAATGCAGTAATGCTGCTACTTGCGCACTGCTGACACACTGCTCGGCGGCGGAAGGAGACTACGCGATTTTACACTATTCAGGTACTAAAACGCAATGCTACAACTCTCAAATACTATAATACGCCCGAAATTTATGAATTAAACAATGCAAGTACCAAAACACGCAAAGAAATTAAGAATTAAACTATGTAACAAATGAGTGAGCTAGGAGTATACGACTTGCTGCTGCGGCTGCTTATCCAACGGCGGCAGGGAGCACACTGACTGTGACCAACCGACACTGGCCGTGCAAAACAAAAACAGAAGATAGACGACTACGCGAATTTACACTATTCAGGTACTAAAACGCGATGCTACAACTCTCAAATACTATAATACGCCCGAAATTTCTGAATTAAACAATGCAAGTACCAAAAACACGCAAAGAAATTAAGAATTAAACTATGTAACAAATGAGCGAGCTAGGAGTATACGACTTGCTGCTGCAGCTGCTTATCCAACGGTGGCGGCCTCACTGGGCCCAGAGCCGTCCTGGAACGACTGGAACGAATACAATACAACTTAATTTACAAACTACGTTAACGCAAAAGAATTTAGACTGCTCTAGTTACTGATACTATTCTTCTAACACAATGGCACGCATCTGTTTGTCGACCTTGAATTATGTCCTTACGCTATGCTAAGTTTCATCAAAGACGCTCTGGAGATGGGTGCCCATATGGGCTCAGTTTCACTGCAGGAAATGTTCTAATAATAATAACTTCACACAGTACCATCTATACCAGGCACGGCTAGAGACGTCACTCTTCTTTTATCCATATCAGAAACGTGGACAACTTAAAATGAACTCTGAAAATGGTGGAAGGACACTGCGCTACACTCTACATGCATTCATGATAGCTACTTACACGAAACTGTAATTCTTAAAACAAGACTTAGCCTTTCGGAAAGAAACGGTACCTCGTGAGGTGCAAATAGAGAAATCCTAATATTACGAGACCTCACAGCCAAAAGTGACAAAACAGTAGTTACTCACTTGAAGCATAACGTAAACATTTTTGCGTGTTTACTTTCATACGGTAGTAATCATAACTCACGTTACTTTACAGAATTATTCTCCTGGTAAAATAATTTTTCAAACTTCATGAAATAGCGTAAACACATTTATATGTAAATGTCCGTTTTTGGGATTACCACTATCATCGGGCAAATAATTAAGGAAAATGTGTGTAGTAGTCGTGAAACTATAATACATCATACAAAACTCACTTCACAAAGTAAAATAATAATAAAAATATGTTGTAGGCGTTACAGTGCAGAAACCATTGTGGTTGCCTTCAGATTGTAGCTAAAGTCATACCTGTTACGTAATATGAATTTTTGTGGTTATAGTTGGGATTTAGTGACGAACATAC
Organism: Schistocerca piceifrons; assembly: GCF_021461385.2. Lineage (NCBI taxonomy): Eukaryota > Metazoa > Arthropoda > Insecta > Orthoptera > Acrididae > Schistocerca > Schistocerca piceifrons. The sequence continues at coordinate 786,050,757 of NC_060139.1, read as the reverse complement.
GGGTTTCCATCCAAAATGCTGATGTCGTCTTTTGTATAATTTGCGTGAAATCTGTTCATAGCTTTGAACGATTCAAATCCAACATGTGTTTCTTCAGGCTTCCAATTAATCCCACATGAAACAACTTAACTCAAAATAATGAACACTTACAGTTACCTTTGTTGGAAGAACACACTCTCATTAAAATTTTACGTTATTTATTGTTACGAGGTTTGTTAATTTAAATACATTCTGTTAAAACGTATTTCGTAATTTGGTATCCATTACAGAACATTACTTTTCCATGTAGTTATAGGTCGAAACCGGTGGAGCCAGCTACCGGTTAGAAATACGACTACACATTTAGCAATTTATTAATTTTCAGCCAAACGAAAATTCAGAGAAAGAGCCAGCGTTTCTAAAAGTTAATTAAATGTAGCGCATTTCGGCGCATTTTCGACGTCAGTCCCGAAATTCGTGCTGGTAAATGATCGATATTTTTCTCGCAACATAACCATTGACCCTGCAGGTATTCGCAGTCCGTGTAATTTAGTGGTTTATTTCTTCCAGAACATTAAGATAATGTCATATCTCGGCACTATGCCACATCACAATCTATAAGGGTGCACACCACACGTTTTCCGCAGACCACCGTCATTTATTACATTTTTGCTGACCGTCTGTCTACCGTAACAGTAAAATCGAGCTTTGATATAAGGTGCCAATTTAACAGAGCTCTGTCACATGTTATGCAAATTGAACAGTTTTTTAAAATCATTCTGAACAGCGTACTATTTTCAGTAGGGCCAAATATTAAATAAATAATGTTCCTTTTCATCATGAAATGTTAGCGAAAAATATAGAAATTTATTACTTCCACATGTAATACATATCGCTAGATTGTTTTATGCGATGTTTACAGGAGGAATTTAACTGCCAATTTGTTGCACATGGACACATATGCTACGATGATTCGAAGCAATTTTGAACCACATTAATAATGAAAATTAATTTATGTCGCAGTAACCTGAATTCGTCGCTACATGCTTTCGTATACGGAAGTTATGACATCCATTGCTTTGTTGGGCTTCGTCTTCGTCCCAATTTGTTTCAGTTGCTTATCATACGTGTAACCTAATTTCTTAGTAACTTACTATAAGCAGAAATAACTATTAATAGAAGTAACACATGAATCTCATTGGTTCTTATGTACATACTTTACGGCTAAAAGTTATCGTGTAACAACTTCTCCTATTACCTAGTCACACACAGTAGGCGAATTCTGCATGCAGATGAAACTCGTAGATCAATTTTTAAGTATATTACATGTGGACACTTGAGCAAAAAACTAGATACTTTCTTTTAAAATGAAAGCATTTTGTATTCTTCTTTGTTTATTACAAACATGAAAACATACTTTGGTTATATAAACATATATGCACACATATTCTGAAGGCTAATGACTTGTCTATGCAAACCCTCTCTTTTGTCACTGTTTGTTCGTTACAGTTACATGTAATTGTTACGTCCTATCCTCTTCTTGTTGTCTTCCAAATACTTCATCTCATGCCGTCCTCTTTCTTTCTTTCCCAACACTTTCCCTTCAGGAATATTGATGGTGATGCACTTGTATCTGATGATATGTCCAATAAACATTATTTTTCTCGTTTCTATTTCCTTTAGTGATCCTGCCTCTTTTTTTTACTATCCTTAAGGCTTAGATGGTGGTTTTTCTTATCTTCCAGCCCTCTCCCGTCATTTTTCGCCATATCCAAATTTCAGCACTTGAGATTGATTCCTTTCCAGTTCACCCAGAGTCCAACATTTCCTTCAATAAAGCTATGTACTCCATAAATGCCATTTTGCAAAAGATTTTCTGACATAGGTATCCATATCTTTGGTGGTAGAAGAAGCAAAGAACAATCATTAGTCATAAATGCCTTTCGTGCCAGTGTAGTCTTTGTTCTCTCTTCCGTTAAGCACCCTTTGTCCTCTGTGATTATGCTACCAACATATCAGAACTATATTACTGGTCAGTTGTGACGTCATCAATATTTTAATTGGTTTTACTTTGCCTTAACGTTTTCCCTTACTACCATGACTTTTGTTTCCTGGCTGTTCACTTTTAATTTTCATATTCTAAGGGTATCTGATAGGAGTGGAAACAGTCTATTCATTTCTTTTTCGGAGTCCCCAACTATCACGATGTCATCAGCAAATCCAACACAATGTATCATGTCACAGTTTGCTTTTGTTTCCTTTGTCATCTCCTGCATTATCTGAATAGCTTCTTCAATTAAAACACTAATTAAATATGGGGATATATTTCGTTATTTTATATATTCGAATTGTAGATTCAGATAGTACCAGTACAATTAGAAAGTTATAATTACGATCTAACTCGCATTCTAACAGGTGCCTTGGCAACAATAAGTTCTGTCTCTTATTGTCACTTATACATTTTCACTGCAAATAGTTTTGAAGTAAATATCTTAAACTGACAGCATTTTCAGACACTAAAGATATGATAACGCATTCTTAGTTACCGGTATATTTGGCAACGTATCTCCCATCTTCATTGACTACAACTTCCGGAGTTACTTTCAGATATATGGCGGAATGTACAAGAACTCTGTACGGAATAAGTTATTGAAGCCTTCCCGTGCTGTATTTGCCCTCTCCATACGCAGCAAGAAATATTTTTCAGTGTTTTCCTTCAGCTTTTACTTCAGATGCTACTATAGTGTAAAATGTATCACTCATTTGGCAAGTGTGCTTTCTGGGTGTATGAATATACAGTTTAAAATCTTGTCTAACGCATTGCCTGTAGGCCCAATATCTAATACACAATTGTTCTTCCTCCCAGAGAAAACTGAGAAGTGCGGTGTGGCGATGGTACCCCTTGCAACCCACAGCACATGAATTTTAACATAAATCTTGTAATTTAAGTTTAGTTAAAGAAGTTGTCTTTTCACTTTCTTTAATTGTCTCCAGAATTACTTTAACTGTTAAATTCCAAATATCAGGACGCCACATTCAGATCTCAATGCTCGTGCCCCATTAGTGTGGTGAAGAAAGCACACAAATCTGTCAACACACGGTGGTAAAAATATACACTGCATGATGCGGTCTGTTTTCTCCTCACGGTATCTGTTTCGCTTACAATAAGCAACGCTTAAGTCAAGAAGGGCAAAATTGGACTCGGTGCACCTTTTTTACTCAAGTGCCCATACTTGTCTAAAATACTGAATATAAACTGGGTGTGAGTGGCCTTACAACTAATACACGCACCTTTCCCGTTTCCTTGTTCTTGTCATGAGTGTGGACTTTATCACCTGACAAGTACTACGATTACCTTGTCACGTACAGGCGCTGCATTTCGCATGCAGATGAGCAGCAGGCGCTGTCTACCACTGCGAAGCACAGTTCGCGTGTTTCGAACTGCACTGCGGGTAGCCGTCAGACCCAGGCGGCAGTAACATCGCAGATGCGACCCGTCTTATGCGTGTGTGCACTTGTGTGTGTGTCTGTGTGTGTGTGTGTGTGTGTGTGTGTGTGTGTGCGAGGTGCATGCGCGAGAACGTGTTGGCGTTCACGCTGTCCGAAACACGCATTTGATCGCTTATTGCGCTACACGATTACTGCAGCACTGTCTCTACCAGCTTTAAAAGTTCACTTAGGTTTCGCTTTGTTTCATGGGTAGGAACCGCTGTAAACGCTTTCTAATGATACAAAACTCGTAACTATGTGTTCCTTTTACTCTGTCTGTGCCGCAGGTACGGTAATGGACGTTTTTATTGTTTTCTCGACACTCATGTAATACATTTTTCGCGGGCTTTAATAATTAATGAGTACCCTTTTGAAATTCACTACTGAAGAGTTGCCAAAACTGGATTCTCAGTGCGCACAGTCAATCTTTCTACATCTACAACAACATCTGTACTATGGAAGCCACCACACCGTCTTTTGCAGAGGATCTGTTTTGTACAAGTACCAATCATCTAGTTTCCTCTCTCCATATGTACTTCACGAAATATAAATTATACGAAGTAACATGTTTCTTGACAAATGTTTGAACGTCGGCTCTTGAAACTTTGTGAGGTTCTCTTTCTTGTTCCATACCACTCTTTAGGAAATATTACTTACTTTTTCAGAGCTTCTGATTGATTGCCACCAGAACGCTGCTTCTTTCTTTCATTTCATAGTCGATTTTGTGCCATTTTGAAATATCTTGTGACAGTAAACCTCAAACTAGGTACACATTCGAGTTTCGATTCGGCACACAGTATGAATCTGGAAGTAAAATATTTCAGAGGGAGCACAAGTGATTTCTTGAGAACTGGAAACTTTAAACTGTAAGATGCCAACTGAGCTAACATGCCTTCTGGATGCTAAAATGATCTACACCAGTTTGAGCAACCGAGACCTGGATATCGCTATATGAACCCTGATTCAGAAATGAATTCATCGCACAACAGATTGAACCATGTGACTAGAGTGGCTCTCATAAATCAGCTACGGGCGTTGTTTCTTACAAAAAGCATTAAAAGTCTAATTATTTAGAAATAATGAATTACAAGTCTTGGCCCAATGTAGCCCGGTTTATTACAGCTGCTCTTCATAAGCACATACATGAACAAGAAAGTAATGACTACAAATTAACGTGAGCAATAAATTACAAAGTCAAAGGTACTACCATTCATGAACATTGAAGTGAACTTAAACCCGAGACAGGTTGGTTGCCAGAAGTGTGCATTGAAAAGATCATTCCCGAAAAGAGCATAACCGTCGCGAGGTGTGCAAAATGATTCAAATGGCTCTGAGCACTATGGGACTTAACATCTGAGGTCATCGGTCCCCTAGAACTTAGAATTACTTAAACCTAACTAACTTAAGGACATCACACACATGGATGCCCGAGGCAGGATTCGAACCTGCGACCGTAATGGTCGTGCAGTGCCAGACTGAAGCGCCTAGAACCGTTCGGCCACACGGTCTGGCAGGGGTGTGCAGATTGACTTAAGAAATACGTATGCAAATGACAGAATCTGCTCGGCAAAGGGTGAGCCCTCGAATCATTCACTAGGTGTTAAATCACAGAACCTAATAAAGCATACAAGCAACAGGACGAAAAACACCTAACTGCTTACTTTCTTTGTTGACTGTGTTGCTAGATAATCTCACCATAGGTGATGAATCGAAGAGTTGAGCTATACACACGGCGGAGTGTGGTGCCAACTGCCAGTCACCAGCCACCACTGTGTGTGGGAGTCTGGCTTGTGCCACGCTTCCCAAGTCTGAATGCTTGGTTTTTCAGATCTATAAGCCCCAAACCTATGCATCTGCAACTCCATTCACGGCGTCCAAAAATTTATCCCTCCTCTCTGCACAAAACGCATGCTAAAGAATACTCCACCATAAGAAGGCTCCACTCAATAATGTTTAATGAGATTTTAAAAAATATTTATAATAACAATTAACGAGCTGCCTTATGGCGTAATGGCATGTACAATTTTGAGGAAACCGAGCTCCATGCGGTTACTTATTCGATATGTTTTTATTGCGAAAACCGAGCTCCAGGCACACACTTATTAAATATGCTTTTACGTCACCCAACGGACTGTATTCCGTCGTCTGAAACTTCTAGAAAAAGGTGGTCTTAGCTATCATGTTCAGATAAATTCTTACAGCTACAGTCCCAGCTTGGGAGCGAGAAAAATGCTCACATAAAGTGGAATGGAATCTGGATGTCACACTTCTCCCATACAAGAGGAAAAGAAAAAAAATTAACGATAAACAGCAGTCAATTTCCCAAGAAAAAAACAGAGATAAATATCTCTCGGAGGGAAGCGTTACAGCGAAAAATAACATTCCGCCGAGCTGATCTTTCGGTAAATATACCAGCTTGCAAAAATTATTTATCCTGCCCCGGCCGAGCGCATGAACAGTTCGTTTTACTTCCATTTTTTGGCAGAATCCGTGACCGCCTAGCATGTTGATGCAGTTTGTGGCGGTATGACCACTCGTGCCCCACTGGTGTCGAACATGACAAGAGAGGGTCCGTTAGACGCCTAGTTGACCGTCAGCATCTGCGTCACTGCCGTTGCTCATTTGGGCCTGGTCCTCAGAAGCCGCTCCCTAGGGAATCCTGGGGATGGCTGCCAGCGGCCCCTGCCCCATCTCGCCGTGATGCCCATGACTTTATCAGATCCATACAGCGCAGCAACTATAGGCACAAGCAGGTAACTGCGAAGTTAGGGCGATATTCAGGTATGCGTTAGTGACTCGATCTTAGCAATCACCAAAATCACCACTATTATCAGCATCAAATATTCATAAGTCGGTAGAAACACGATGCAGATTACGATAAATTCAACACATAGCAATGATATATGAGACGTGTCAGGCCATCACTTGGCTGATGTGTTTCAGAGTGCTTAGGATAGAACACTGGAACTCTTCGTATAGGGAATGTGCTTAGGACCTTCAGTGGAAGAAAATAGACTTTTGGTACCATATGAATGATTTGATACTTTCTGGAAAGAAAGTATAACATCGTGGCAAATTAATAGCCAGAAAAGTGAAAAAAAGGCAAATTTTACCTCATTTTAATTTTACTAATGCCAATGATGTACTTATTGAATTACAGTGTTTTGTCGAACTGTCCTTTTGTGAGCCGGTGTGTTCATATGCTTCCTGAAACTTTTTGTCCTCGAAACTTTAGTGCCCCAATAGCATAGAAATAAGTTATATCTACATCTACATATACATGGATACTCTGCAAACGATATTTAAGTGCCTGCAGAGGGTTCATCTTACCACCCGCACAATAATTATCTATTACTCAAATCTAGTACAACACAGGGAGAAAACGAACATCTGTATCTCTCCGTACGAGCACTGATTTTCCTTATTTTAGCATAGTGATGGTTCTCCCTATGTAGGTCGACGTCAACAAAATATTTTCGCATTCAGGAGGAGAAACTTGGTGACTGAATTTTCATTGAAGTTTCCGCCCGAACGAAAAATATTTTGTTTTAATTATCTTCACCCCAAATCCTGTATCATTTCAGAGACACTGTCTCCCCTATTTCGCGATAATACAAAACAAGCTGCCCTTCTCTGAACTTCGTAGATGTACTCCGTCAATTCTATCTAGTAAGTACCGCTCACGGCGCAGCAGTATTTTAAAATAGGACGGGCAGGCTTGGTGTAGACCGTCTCTTTAGTGGACCTGCATTTTTTAAGTGCTGACAACAAAACGAAGTCTTTTGTTAGCCTTTCCCACGACGTTTTCTAAGTGTTCCTTCCGATTTAAGTTGCCCGTAATTGTTATTCCTAGATATTTAGTTGAATGTACCGCCTTTAGATTTGACCGATTTATCGCGTAACCGAATTTTTACGGATTCCCTTTGACACTCATGTGGATGTCGTCTCACTTTCGTTATTTAGGCAAACTTTCGCACCATTCAGATATATTTTATAAATTGCTTTGCAATTTGTTTTTATCTTCTGATGACTTTATTAGGCGATAAACGACAGCGTCGTCTGCAAACAAGCTAAGACGGCTGCTCAGATTGTCTCCCGAATCGTATATATAGATAAGGAACAGCAAAGGGCCTATTAGACTACCTTGGGGAACGCCAGAAATCGCTTCTGTTTTACAAGATGATTTTCCGTCAATTACTACGAACTGTGACATCTCTGATAGGAAATCACAAATCCAGTGACGTAACTGAAACGAGATTCCATGAGCATGCAATTTCACTACAATTCGCTTGTGTAGTACAGTGAAAAAGCCTTCCGGAAATCCATGTTTTCTAAATCCATGTTGACTGTGCATCAGCACACCGTTTTCTTCGAGGTAATTCATAGTGTTCGAACAGTGTATATGTTCCAAAATCCTGCTGCATATCGACGTTACTGATATGGGCCTGCAATATAGTGCATTACTTCCTACTACCTTTCTTAAACGTTGGTATGACCTGTGCTACTTTCCAGACTTTGGTTACGGATCTTTGGTAGAGCGAACGGTTGTTTACTATCAACTATGAAGCTGTTGTATCAGCATACTCTGAAAGGAACCTAACTGGTATAAAATCCAGACCGGAAGACTTGCTTTTGTTAAGTGATCTAAGTTTCTTCACTATTCCGAGGGTATCTGCTTCTACGTTACTCATGTTGACAGCTGTTCTTATTCGATCCTGGAATATTTTCTTCGTCTTCTTTGGTGAAGGAATTTCGGAGGGCTGTGTTTAGTAACTCTTCTTTGGCAGCAATGCCTCCATTCCATTGCACTTAGATCCAAGTGCTGTTGACCACCTAACTACTTAATCTGTGATCCAACCATTAGGACTGCGATAGTAACGAAACGATTATTGCGTTTTAATTGAAGCTGTCAGAGTTTCACTTCATGGCATTACTATGCTTAGATATTTTATTTTTATTCATTTATTGTATGGGTCATTTGATGAAGTACAAAATACCGAACTGAGAAACTTCCTAATTATTACTATACACAGATTTCAGCCTAATCTGAAATCTCTATTCCTTTCTAATCCAACTCATTGAAATTTTATTTTCAAGGAAGATGTACAACATATTAGAAAGTGGAGGAACATGCGATAAAAAGGTGATGAACTATCAACTACAAATCGTTAGATTAAGTCCTTGTCAATGTAAAAGTTTCCTGATAAAGAGATGTACAACCATCGTCAGAATTATAACTTTCCGACAAGGATTAATTGAAAGTCAGCTCCTCCTTAAAATAAAGCAATAGTAATGTTTTGTTTCTTACCCACGCCTTCTTTTAACCGTGAGAGACCCATATATACAAAAGGCAAGATCGCTTCATTTTTCTGTTACACTTTCTAGTTTTGACAGAATTGTTCTGTCATCTTCACATTGGTATTACACAAACGATATGAAGTTTTTTAATGTATTTACACTTTGATCTCAAAATGTCGACGACACATCTATGTGAACATAAAGCCAAAGGTATGTAGAATTTTTTGTAAAATTTGGATCATGCCAAAAAGTGGTTGTATCCTGTGTAGATTACCAATTACTTATTACAGATTACAAATTACCCATTTTCTTTTCGGAAAGTGTAATGCCAATCTGAAGATGACAAATGCTTCAAATGGCTCTGAGCACTATGGGACTTAACTTCTGAGTCATCAGTCCCCTAGAACTTAGAACTACTTAAACCTAACTAACCTAAGGGCACCACACACATCCATGCCCGAGGCAGGATTCGAACCTGCGACGATAGCGGTCGTGGTTCCTGACTGTAGCGCCTAGAACCGATCGGCCACTCCGGCCGGTTGAGGATGACAGTACAATTCTGTCGAAACTAGTAATTGGAATGAAGGTCATAAAATGAAGTGATCTTCACAAACACACAAACAGCACATACGCACATACGCACAGACACAGACACACACACACACACACACACATATATATATATATATATATATCGCCCCAACAACATGTGTAAGTTATACATTAGCTAGCACATCTACATGTGCTAAGTAAGCAGCAGACCTGGGTTCAAGTCCTGGGCATGGCACAAATTTTAATTTATTTCTTCGGCTTCTTTATTGCCGAAGACAAAGTTGAGACTTATATGCCTCAAGGAAAATTTAATTCCTTCAAATTTTGCAGGATTCATTTCTTCTCCCTTAACTGTAATCTAATCCCATATTTCTCTTCACTCTTGAGGTGTGCAATGAAGTAAGGCAGAGAAAGATCTCCTGGCAAAAGTGTTTGGTGTTATAGAGAGAAATTACTTAAACTAATAATGGTTTTTGGAGCGAACAATTTTAACAACAAAAAGTGACATAGTTCAAATCAGCGAATACAGCAAAAGAATATTAAAATCATTTATACAATGATGAATCAAGAATAAGAATTCGCTCAATGTTTGTGGTATGTCTTCGTAAAAACGCTTCTAAACAACCTTGCAGAAAAGGCAATATGAAGGAAAAGGCAGCTCAGTATTCATACCACAAATTCCACATATTACAAATAACTTAACATTCAGCATTAAAAGTCTACAGTTTCCGTTAAAATTAATATGACTGTGAATAAAGCTTAAGGGAAATATGCCAGTGTTTTGGGGGGAATTTAAAAGAATCTTGCAGCTCATGGACTGCAGGTTGCAAAATAACTAAATTAATTAATCTTTTACCTCAGACCAAAATACTAAATACAGTTTACGAGTATATCCTTTGAATAAGGTACTTTAAAATGAGATGATTAATTACACGTTTATTTTAAATTCAGAATACCAAGGGAAACAAAGACCAAGCGACACAAGTCTTTTTAACTCAATAACATTTAAATAAATTTATAACGCATCTGTGGATTAGTGTGAGTTAAATTTTATGATCACTGTGAAACACAGATAATGTAATTTATCGCAGAAAAACTTATTTTCATTGTAGACTATGAATGTACTCGCGGTAGTGTAAACGGCAACAAATGTGGAGCACTATGTAAATCAGGAGACGCTGAATTCTTCAGACGGAGGCAGTTAAATGTGTGTATGAACATACGATCATAGTAAGCTATTTTTAGCGAAAAGTTGTCAGAAAATATGATGGCTGAGATGGAAACGTTTCGTCTATCTTTTTTAAGTTACACCTTCACAAATAACAAGGGAGAGAACGTTTCTATAAGAGGATGTGTCTGCCTTTCTCAAGTTTATATTCAGATTACTTTCACTTCACTGACGCTGAAATCCCCATTTCTATTAAGTTGGTTGGTTTGTGGGGGATGAAGGGACCAGATTACAAAGTTCATCGGTCCTATTTCTATTAAGTATGCCAGTAATAAACCTGAAAATTCACCTGAAAATCTCATTCATTCTATGCAATTAACGTTATCTATCACTATGCTTTTGTTGATAGATTTTCCAACCATTAATCACTCAATTAGTGTTCACTCGATTACCGTTTTGCTAGGAGCAAGGTAATTTACTACTGGCCGTTGCATTGACCGTATTTTAGTGATATCAAATTTAATAATGTCCGGGTATGCATGTTTGTTGTGACCAAACTGTCATTGGCAAAATTAATGGGGAACATTTATTTGGTCGAAGGAACTAAATATGATAGACATGGTTTTATCCTCAACCCCTTCTACACAGGTTGCTGCAAGTTAGCGTATATGTCACTATTTCTTCTCCACAGTGTTTCGTCGAACTTTGGAGGACTCATACCCGTTCTCGGTTTGTTTTGATCGACTGAAACAATCGCTCTGATTTACATTAATTTATAGTTACGTTTCGTTTAAAAGCTTAAAGAAAAATGTGGGTTATAATTTGCACTTATAATAAGACTCTCGATGTTACCACAAGTATCTGTTCTATTTCATTCATTCTTACGTGTTTCAGCATTACGTTATTTTCAGAGGAACAAAATGCTGCCGATACTAAGTATCGAGTCAAGCAGTTGGACACGATGCTCTGTTCAATAGGATTTTATTCCTGTAGGTAATGGTCTTATGTGTTTAGTTCACCTTCGTCTTACACAGATAATCCCATCGTTCGGGCAATGGCAGGATTATCCGATTCTTGCTGTGTTGGATTCTGCCCCGTCACGTCTGCCAATGATGCCATTTGTTTGCGATATTCTTATAACACTATCGAAAATTGTAACAATAATTACAGATATTGTGACCTAATACTATTCGTTTCCGTTTATTCATTCCAAATAGTTGAATATCATTAAGCTAGGTTGCAGGTTAATACACTGTTTACTCAAACTACTGTCAAGTGACTCAGAGATAGATTAATTCGTATATAGCAAATTTAGTATGATTTTTTACTATCAGCGGAACCAGCTTTCCCGTACATGGAATCCGTCCTATGATGCTTGTAATGAAAAGATATCAAATTCTGAATGGGAATCCTTATCTGTGTACATACATAGTATCCGAGAAGGAAAGATCAATATTCAGCGATATGACAGGAACGATTATTCAATGCAAGTAAGTCTTGTAAAACATGAGCCCTAAAATATGTACCTTAAGAGCTACAAGCATTTCTTCTTTTCTATGCTACGAAAGACATTCACAGAACAAGTGCTCGTCTATGAATGAGCATATCGTCTATGTTATGAGCATATCTTCATCATAGATATTGTGAACACGTGTCTTCTACAGGACACGTAGTGATGACTCTCCCGTTTTTCTTTGCTTCGAATGATCGTTCCCGTCATATCCCTGTTTAATGACGATTCCTCCTGGTATATCCTGTATAACAGGTCGCGTTTTCTGTACTGACTAGCCACTATGACCACAATGAAGTAAGTACAGATGCAGTATTACCCATCTAGGTTATAAAGTAAATCTCTCCTTGTGGGAAAGGCGTCTTGACTGAGTGCTGAAGAGAACAGAAGCAGGGGAGAAGTTTATTACTAGCATAAGGCGAAAGAAGGTAACCTGAACTGTCTGATGTATAGTGACATAATTTTGCAGGTATGTCCAGAGGTACATGTGCTTGCTGTCAGTTACACGTGTTGTAAGTAGAGTTACTAGTGAAGAAGTAATAAATTAAAGTGTCATGCCTGAAGCAGCAGTTTCTCGCGCTAAGTGTTTGTGATGTCATATCTCCTGAAAATTGTGTGATACAGTGATACATTTATGTAGGTATATTCAGTGGCATATATGAATACAGTTTGCGAAATGTCTTGCGTGTAGAGGTAGTACCAAAGACACAATAAATTAAAACGCTACGCATGATGGAACAGTTTCTCCGATACCTCAGTGTTTCTGTAGTCATATCTCTTGACTTACGTGTCGTGAAATGATATAGTTTTTCTGCGTAAATTCAGCGGCAAATGTGGATATGTCTGCGAAATACGTTATGAATAGAGTGAGTAGCAAAAAAGTAATAAATTAAAACGTCATGCGTGATGTGGCACTTTTTCACGCATTTCAGTATTCGACGCCACATCTTATGAATTATGCGACGTAAAATGGTACATTTTTGTAAGTACATACAGCGATGTATTTTGATACTGTCTGTGAAAAGTGGTGCGAATAGAGTTGGTAGCAAAGCGGTAATAAATTAAAACGTATGCATGATGCGGCAGTTTTTTTTTACCAACATCTCAATATTTGACGTCTTATATCCTGAACTATACGTCGCAGATTTTTGAAGGTACGCTTAACGATATAATGTATTACATATTATGTAAATACTATCTGCAAAAAGTGTTTCGAATAGTGTTAGGAGCAATCAGTTAATAACCGTAAACGTTTTGTGTAAACGTTAGCTTTTCACGCATGACCTCACATCTCCTGAACTAAGTATCGTACAATGAGATAATAATTATTGTATATTCAGTAGTATATGTTAATACTGTCTACAAAATGCGTCACGAATACAGTTAGTAGTAAAGAAGTAATAAATGGCTCTGAGCGCTATGGGACTTAACATCTATGGTCATCAGTCCCCTAGAACTTAGAACTACTTAAACCTCACTAACCTAAGGACATCACACAACACTCAGTCAGCACGAGGCAGAGAAAATCCCTGACCCCGCCGGGAATCGAACCCGGGCGCGGGAAGCGAGAACGCTACCGCACGACCACGAGCTGCGGATGAAGTAATAAATAAAAACGTCATGTTTCACCTGTCAGTTTTACTGCATGAACAGCGAAAAGGTAATGAGAGACGAACCTTTCATCTTTCATCATTTTGTGGCAGTGATCCGCAAGAAACAGTTTAGTAAAGGTTTGAAAAGTTTGCTGCAAGTCTGTAAGTGCTCTATATGTGAATGCAGACTCTATGCGCTTTCATTCTCAAATAATGGCTAACTGAAGCATGGGTATTATCGCATCTTAGGTTACATTGCTCTTTCTCCCCCGCCCCCCACTCCTTCATAAATGAGTGGTTATTATCCTCCATTAATTCTTTCCGGTCAGTAAATGATATCTGTACCAAGTTTTGTTCAAATAGGTCCAGTGCTTTAGGAGGATATATGGAATATACATACATACATGCATTTTTATTATTTGTATAGAAGTGTTTATCTAATATGTAAGGGAAATGAAGGAGTAGTGTAGGACCTGAAGATATAAATGTTGAGTAGATGAAGTTGGGGGAATTGGGAGAAAGGCAAAAATAAGTTGTGAATAGTGAATATAAAGTAGGGATGAGAAGAGTGAGTTGGTAATGAGAAATAGAAAGGGAGGGAAGAGGTAGAGGTGAAATGAATGGGGAGGCTGGTAGGGAAGGAGTGAAGGCGAGACAGACAGAGAGGGAGAGAGGGGCAGAGAGAGAGAAGAGAGAAGAGAGAAAAGAGACGAGAGCAGAGAGAAGAGAGAGGAGAGAGAGGTGGACATTAAATGTCACTCAGACTTGTATAACTGCAGAGGGAGGCACGCAAGTCAGCGCAGACAGACAGCTACCGCAGTGTCCGTGGCCAGTCTGGGAGGCCGCACTACAGCGTTGCCTGTCAGACGCAGCCGGGCCGGCCCGCCCTATGCGCAGCAGCCGCTCCTGTGGAGCTCCTTTGTAGGAGTAGGACTGGCTAGGCTGCTCTATGATCCCTCAGCGGAGTCGCCGTCGCGCTATCCAGTCTGGTAGCGTGGGCAGACACCAATCACTCTAGGAGATTTACTTTGCTTCTAACGGCTAAGCCGCGGTGGTCTAGCGGTTCTAGGCGCTCAGTCCGGTTCGAATGCTGCCTCGGGCATGGATGTGTGTAATGTCCTTAGGTTAGTTAGGTTTAAGTAGTTCTAAGTACTAGGGGACTGATGACCACAGATGTTGAGTCCCACAGTGCTCAGAGCCATTTGAACCATTTCTAACGTCTAAGACCTACCTTTCAACCACCAGGTACGATCTCGTTGCTCTTCAGTATAGAATGCAGACACAGTAAGTCTGCAGAGGGAGCACTTATTATGGTGGGGAGAATTGCTGCAAAATACTGCGAATCAGTTTCCCGTCCAAAAGTACCGTACAGCGCTCGTTGATCCATGTAGATTCTGTTCCAGTGTGTATCTTGCGCTAATTGTATCACCTGCCAGTTACCGTTTTTCATATTGTGTTAGCACATAATATGGAAAATAAATGCTGTCAAGTGTATGTACACTGCTACGAGAATTATTTAAAAAGCTCTCCCCAAAAGCATCGGTATAACGTTGGCCAACAGTCTGTCGTTGATTCTTATGACAAAGCTGTTTAGAGAGAATAGATACTGAAAAGCTCGTACTTCAGCTCGCTGACAGACGATGAAGGCCACTTGGTTTGTAATAGAGGATATACATGACGATTCAGCTGCCCCTACAGAGTGATTTTATGCATCCCACAACGCCTTGGAAAACAACTCACGGGAGTTTGAGATTTTCTTCCTCGCTACACGCACACTATTAGTCCTTCAGAAAAAATGAACGTGTCCTTGTAAAAAATTTAATGTAGCTGAATATTTTACTTGAAAACCTTTTCGACTTGTTCAAGGAAGACGCTCAATCCAGTTCGCTTTGTACATGTTTGTCGAGTAATTCGAAAACTATGGTCCCTAGCGAAAACGTTTGCCAGAGAAAATTTAAGTACTTTAAATTTCCTACAAAAGACCTATTCATTTTTTCTGTAGGACTAATACTATGCCAATGGCGAACAAGAGATGAAAATGTTACAGGTGGCTTTTTAAGACACTGCAGGTTGCACAAACGCCATGGTTAGGGGCAGCTGTGTAGCTAAACCACAAGAGCGCGCATAGACAGAGAAGCCTTTTCCGTATCTGATTTGATACACTGACGCGCCATAACATTATGACTACCAGGGTGGAGTCGACAGGTCCTTGATTGGTTTCCAGGCGTATGTGACACTAAATGATTACACACAGTATACTAATGTCGCCAACGGCCTACATCTGTAGCGCGGAGCATGTACCGAATAGCCATTTGCCTGGATGATGCTGGACACGAACATAGACCTTGTATAGCATGTAACGCTATTCACCCCACAGGACGATACTTTTCCATAGATCCACGGTTGAATCTGAATAGTCCCGTTCCCACTGCAATCGTAATCAATAATGTCTTTTGGTCAACACTGGAAGACGTAGGGACCGTCTGCTGCAATGCCCCATGTTCAACAATGCGCGCTGAACTGCTTGCTCCGAAATAGATATTCCTGTCGACATCAGTTTTGCACCCTGTCGCCATTTATATCTGCCACACATGCCTCCTGTTCTACTTCACAGACCTGCCAAGCCACTGACCCTGACTTTCTGTAATGAAGTATGATCGTCCACGAACTTGTCTTCTACTCGTGGGTTCACCGTCCGTCAGACATAGTCCGTAAATGCTCATGGCAATAGCTAGAGATCAGTAAGGCACCGGCCGATAACGATCTACTGTAACAACTGCTACGGCTTCTGACATCAAATGTAACAACTATGACGGCTTATGACACTAAATGTAACAATTGTGTTACTAAATGTGACACTTCTGTCACTCAATGTAACTGTGTTTTCTCTTTTGATGCTGTCAATTGTCAGGATGAGCATTCTAAAGCATTCTGTCAGGGTGAAAATATTAAATAAATTAACTTTTCTCTCTTAACAACATGTGGGCAGGGTGGGTTCTTCCTTGGCTCGGGTATGAGGTCGAATGAAACATCATTTTTACATAAGTTAACTTTTATTGAAAGTTTCGTACAACTGTATCTTACTGGGACGTTCTGGTTCGGAGAGCGGCAGCCGTGTCGTTTGCGTAGCCTTCTGCTGCGACAGCGGCGGCGGCGGCGGCGGCGTCTGATTACGCGTAGCGGTGTGTATCTCGTGTCGCCGTCTCGCCCAGCTGACCGGAGACGCGCAGCGCGAGGTGGCCCGTTTAATTATTGCGAGCGACGTCGTGCATCGGATGGTGATACCTTGAATGTGGCGTCCCAGTGTTTCTCTTCTCTAAGCGGCCGCGTGTGTTGTGCGTCGACCAGCGGAGCGGCGCGGCGGTGGAAGGCCAGTGTCCCGAACTCGAACCACGGACTCCCGCTTGCCAGTCTTCGGCTGTCAGGTCTTCATCCCTGCTCACAGGTAACTACTGATGTGAGGCCGTCTCCTTCCCGTCCTCACGAGTCACCCGGGTATGTAAAAACCAGACTTCCAATACCTTTTAACTTCTGTCTTCTGGCGCCGCGGCTGCTGCTTGCTATTCCATTACAGCGGCGGACTTGGTGCGTCTGTGCATGATGCAGTCTCTTCTCGCATGACGGTCTTCAGCACCGAAACTGACTGAAAACTACTGCTACTCTTCTTTTCTTCCTTCGTCTCTCGTCTTCGTCTCCGTCTGTCTTCATCTGTCTTCCTCTCTCTTCAACTGTCGGGCCCACCGCGTCTCGCGTATTTATTCACTTCAGTTCACTGGAGGTGAACGACTTCACGGCCATTGCCTCTTCTGTCACGTTGAAAAGCTTCTCGAAGAATCTTCTTGACCTCGGTCATTGGCTCTTGGAATGTAGGCGGGGGCCTCTGATCACATGTGACGACTGAGAAACACGTGAGCCGGTCATTGCTTCTTCCGTCACGTTGAAAGGCTTCTCGAAGAATCTTCTTAACGTCGGTCATTGGCTCTTGGAATGTAGGCGAGGGCCTTTGCTCATGCGACAACTTAGAAACACGTGAGCCGGTCGGGCGATGCCCTGACGGCTGAATCGACAGCGCCCGCTTATGTGGAACTCGCTGACTCCACGGTCATTGTTTCTTCTGTTCTGCCCGCTGAATGCCAGTATGTAACTCTCTAAACTAAACCAAGTTTTCCATTTATATTCTACTTTCTTAGTTCACTTTGATTTCACTAATTTATTTACTTAATTAACACTCAACATTCCTCCACCCTTCGCAGAAATTCGCCCTCGAATTTACCACTCAACATTCCTCCACTACTCACACGGAAAAAGCACAAGCACTGAAAACTCTCGACTTAGAAGATTACACACGCTTCACATTAAGTACGTGGAAAATATTTTATCACTTTACAAAAGCACTGTACAGTCATGAATCACATAGTTCTTACATAAATGGTTGTAATAAGTGTGACAAATCTTGATGACAATGAATAGACAAAAAATAGATTTTGCACTTAGAAAATTACATAGCAACAGCTGTTTAATCTACGCTATACTAATGCAAGAATATCTATTCTACAGTATTGTTTATGTTAACAAGAGACTTTAATAAAGAATGAAGTACAATAAACAAAATTAATACACTAATGCTCAAAAGTAACTGCTGAAGTACACCAGTTAAGAGTGTGGTATCCAGTTAACAGGGATTTGATGAAGTGGTATATTATTATTTGGCTTATTTTTTCGTCTTAAATAACAGGAAACTGTACAAAGCAGAAACACCAACACAAAGGTTCCAGATATACCCGTTCCTAGCATTATAATTTTAGTTTTGTGTTCACCTTTTAATTTTAAGACATGTTGCATCATAACATTGGCATCAATTTTGCCTTGCTGTGAGTTTATGAACATATCTAATGACTTCAGAAGGGAACTGTCAAGGGAGTCATTGAGGTAGGACAGGTTTTGTGTAGGAAATGCTTGCATGGCGTTTTCTGGCCAATAAATTAGAGGGAAGGATGAATTAACATTAGTTGTACCAGTGATTGTTGCGGGTAAATGAAAATTCGCTCCTGAGATGGAACATAACGTGCCGTTAATTATTAGCCCACTTCCATGAAGTTCAAAATGTTGTAATGGTGTAGCTACACCGTTCTCGTAACATTGTGCAAAAATATCAGTTGGATTACTGACCGCATATAACCAGTGATTTTCTACTTGCTCGAAAAAACCTGATGTGGAAGTTAATATATCGCGTGGGCAATTGATGGCGTCAGATTGTTCGAAAAATAATTGAGATTCACAACTAGTGGCATGTAATTGGATTGCGCGAGATGGACATATAATAACTTGTGCGGATGTGCAACTATTTAATTCAGAAGTTGTCATTACCGTGCTCGTATTGCTTGTTTGGGAGATTAAAAATACTTGGTGTGTTCGGAACTGTACAAATTTATTTACTTTGCCCCATTTTACCGGAAATGAGTGTACTGTGTAACAGTCATATATACCCATTTTATCTGTAACCGGGAAAGATATACGAACTCGTATTCTTGCATTATCTGTGTCAACTAGTACTGTAGCTAAGTGGTAATACTGTGGTAAATGTTTCTTATCTGCAGGAAATATTAACTTAAGTGAATCTGGCAATTGTTTTTCAATTTTAACTAATAATGAGATGAATTTAACCGGCGATAGTAACGTGGGTGACAAATGTCCCTGTACTGCACAGTGGATGGCTTCCTTTAATTCCTCCGCTGCTAGCCGTGCATCTATCACTTGATCAGTGAGTAGCCTAAGCGATCTTCCTACTGCAAGTTTCTTATCCACCATATCGAGCCTTGTTTGTATGACCTTTAGGTCTTTATTCAGCGTAGCAGTAGTAGCTAGGAGATAATCGTTTAATTCTTGGGTAAGGTTCCTGATGACCTTGGTATTAGTAAAAACCGTTTGCTCCAATCCGTTTAATCTTGTCGTGTGCCATTCTATAGTGTCTTTATTTAATTCCGCGGTACTCTCTATGTTCTGTAATGAATTATTTAACTGATTAATATCTTCGTTATCCGCTGTACCGAAAATGGTCTTTAGTAGTTTACCTCCTGCGTCCACCCATCCACGTTTAGCTCGTTTAACGGTCTGCGGAAGTATATCTTGTAACTGACGCAACTGTCCTCTCAACTGTTCGTATGAGTAGTGTAATGTTTTAAATTCACTAGATATTTCTTCAAAAATCTCTGGTGAACTTGCCCTTTCATGTAGTGTATCAAATTCTAATTCAAGGTTCTTAAGTTCATTACGTAAGGCCCATAAATTATACTCTAATGAAATAGTCCACTTGTGATTGGTCAGAATGACAGTACCCTGTTTTACAAAAATTACACCACTCATCAACTGATTGATCTGTAGTCCGTTATTCGTATTAGTCAATAATGCAATTATGATGAGCAGTACAGTCACAATGTAGTTGTCCATTATGCTAGAGGCGTTACCTGAAAAAGCAAACAACATGGTTATGAACCTACAAACCTAGTAAAAACAAAAACAAAGAAAAGAAGGAATACATTGTTAACTACAAGAGCTACATGTTTCTACGTTCAACTTTTCTTTCTTAAAAAATAAACCATTATAATTTATTAATTATTTACATTTGTATACTGTCCATAGTCTACTAAGATTCAACTAGGACATTCGCACCCTTGAACGAAGATTGTATGGTGCCATGTCTGTATGTTGTGCTGGCGTGGCCACTCTTTTTCCTTGTCGGGTACTTCCTCCACCCTTCGGAAAAGCAGACACTATTGTTGAAGGAATTACATCTGGAGCGCCCTGGTTTTAAACGACTTGCATGGACAATGGTAGTTCGGGTGGGCAGTTGTAATTTAACGTTGACTGGTGACGTGATCTCAATAATTTGATAAGGACCTCTGTAGTTTGTTACAAATTTCTTCGTTTTTCCTTTAGCTATGTAAGGAGTTGAAAGCATAACCCACTGACCGATTTTGTAATTTGGATATTTAGCTTGGGTATTACCTAATCTTTCCTGTCGTTCCAAAGCCTTTGTATTAGATTTTTGAACCTTTTTCCATACCTCCTTCATCATTCGACTGAAATCTCTTACTGTTTCTCCGACTTTTCCGTTTTTCTGCCTGATTACATCAAAAGGGGACGGCATTTTTTTCCCATAGACCACTTCATAAGGTGACATGCCAGTTGCTTCATGCGTTTTGGCGTTGTATACCGACACGATTATTGGTAAATACGTATCCCAATTAGAATGTTGTTCGTTAATATAATAACTAAGCATCTTGCCAATTGTCCGATGAACTCTTTCTGTGCGCCCGTTGCACTGAGGGTGTAACGGAGTTGTGCGTAATTTGCGTATTTTTAGTAAGTGGCATAGCTGTTTCATTAATTCAGACATAAAATTAGATCCCTGATCTGTGATAATAGCTTCAGGTACTCCAAATTTAAGTATCCAGTTGTTAACTAAAGCTTGGGCAACTGTATTTGCTTGCTGATCTGGGAGACTCACCATAGCTAGATAGCGTGAAAAGTGATCGATAATTGTAAGGACATACTTATTACCAGCAGGTGTTTTATGAAATGGCCCGTAGAGATCGACTCCGCAGATTTGAAATGGACATGAAGCCTCGGGGAGCCTCTGTAAGGGTATTTTTGAACGAGAAAGTTCAGCTCGTTGTGCGCACGCAATGCAATTACGAACGTACTGCGCAACATCCTGCTTTCTGGTTTGCCACCAAAATCGTTCTGCTACTCGTCTTTCGGTTGTCCGCTGTCCACCGTGTCCTGCAAGGATATGATCGTGGGCCTCTGCCATTATTTCTTGTCTAAGGTGTTGGGGAACAACAATTCGCGGTCCAAGTTTTGTTTTACGGCATAATACACCATCTTCAAAGCAAAATTGTTTTTGAGTTGCGTATTTTTTACATTCTGTATCCTCATCTTGTGCCTTCCTCCAGTCCTCAGTATCTCGGCCTGTTGCTTCCAAAAGTGCTATTTTCCGACTTAGGCAATCTGCATTCGTGTGTTTTTTGCCTGGTTTATGGATAACTTCGAAATCCATTTCGGAAAGACATAGGGCCCAACGGGTAAGACGACTATATGGATCCTTTAATCCAAGTAACCATTTTAAAGCTGCGTGGTCTGTAATGACCATGAATTTCCTAGCATACAAGTAGCATTTAAAGTATTTGATACCATAAATAACACTTAACAATTCTTTCTCCGTTGTGGAATAATTTCTTTCTGCCGTTGTTAGTTGTCTCGAAGCATAGGCTATGGGGTGTTCCGCGCCATTAATATTCTGACTCAAAACAACTCCTACTGAATGACCACTTGCGTCACAGGATAAAATAAATTCTTTATTGTAATCTGGGTAGGCTAATACAGGACTGTGTGTTAACTTATCTTTAAGGGTTTGAAATGCAGATTCACAATCTTCAGACCAATGAAATTTTGCACCCTTTTTCAACAATTGGGTTAAGGGTCGGGCAATTTCAGCAAAATTTTGAACATATTTTCGGTAATACGATGCGAGACCAATGAAACTTTGTACTTCCTTAACGCGTTGTGGTGTTGGGAAGTCCTTAACTGCCGAAATTAATCGAGGATCTGTTTTAATTCCTTTTTCACTAATGACATGCCCTAGGTATGTAACCTCTGTCAATGCAAAACTACATTTTTCCATATTTAATGTTAATTTAGCTTTTCTAAGTCTCTGAAAAACATTACGCAGACGCACAGCATGTTCATTAATGTCTCTGGAGAATACAATAATATCGTCTAGATATACACAACATTGCTGAGTTTTGAGTCCTCGCAATACTCCATCGAGTAGTCTTTGAAAAGTTGCTGGTGCATTTTTCAAACCGAAAGGCATTCTTTTAAATTGCCAGTGGCCTCCAGGGGTAGAAAATGCTGTTTTATGCCTATCTTCAGGTGCAACTTCCAATTGATGATATCCGCTACGTAGATCGATTGTTGAAAAGTATTTACTGTTACCTAAACTGTCAATGATATCTGTAATGTTTGGAAGAGGATAAACATCTGAGATAGTTTGTTTGTTAAGGTGTCTGTAGTCACAACAAAATCTATATCGTTTCGTACCGTCGGGAGACTTCTTTGGAATAATTACAATATTTGAATTATAAGGCGAATCAGAATATTCTATAATTCCATCTTTTAGATGCTGTTCTATAAATTCATCCAGTACTGGCTGTAAGTGATGCGCAACTCTATAAGGCTTCCTATAAACTGGGGGGCTATTTCCTGTTGGGATCCTACGCTGTGTGATATCTGTTGCTGGCAATGGACCTTCTGCATTAAATAAA
Source organism: Schistocerca piceifrons (assembly GCF_021461385.2). Classification (NCBI taxonomy): domain Eukaryota; kingdom Metazoa; phylum Arthropoda; class Insecta; order Orthoptera; family Acrididae; genus Schistocerca; species Schistocerca piceifrons. The sequence goes on along the minus strand of NC_060139.1, from coordinate 786,027,843 downwards.
TCTTGGAACTCAACTAAAACTGCTTCTATCGTGTCTCTATCATTTCCTTTCAAATGCTCAATCTTCTGGCGCAATGCGGTTTTGTAGGCGTCTGGTTTCTGACCATCAGTAATATCTGACCAAATGAAATCTTCTTCTTCAAAAGTACTGACTGTAGCCACTAATATTCCCTTATGCAACTCTTTGTCCTCCACTCCGAAACTGTCAATATGTACCGGTACTTTTCTTTCTCCCTCAACGTCTTGAACCCGTACAACACTCCTACGTACAAAACAATGTGATACATCTAATTCCTCATTTTCCTCTAAAGGCTCTATTAGACACACTGTATCTGTAGGTACTTCGTGGTCAACGGTCATCCACAGAAGTTTTCCTGAGCCAGATGGTATCTGATCCCGCGAATCAACCTTCAAGGACGTTGCACGCAGTATAGTTGATTTCGCCTTCCGGTTAGGGAAATCTTGCGGCAGAGGGCCCTTTGCAGCGGTGTCACCTAGCTGAAACACTATTCCGCTAAGTTCTACAATTTGCTGTCTGAGGTCGATTTTAGCGTGATGTTTATTCAGGAAATCCAACCCTAGGATCGCGTCGTACCCGTCAGTTACCTTTGTTACCACTTCTACATCTTCCTGAAATTGTACACCGTGAATATAGAAAATCAATGATGTACATCCTAATGACTTCACTGTACCTCCTCCTACTCCACTCAATCTATACCTTGGAGGGTCATATTTCTTTTCTCCCATACATTCATTACTTACTATTGATACGTTTGCGCCTGTATCCACCAGTATCTTTGAATCTTTATCCTGTATGGTAGCAGATAACCAGCATTCCGCCTTCACATTCGCCTTAATGGCATGAAATTTTATTGGGAACGCCTGGCGGCGGCTCCGACATTCCCGTTTGAGTTTAACTGATTTCTATTTCCAAAAACTTTCTTAGACCTGCATTCCTTGAATGTGTGACCTGTTCTTTGACAATTAGTGCATTGAGGTTGTCTGCAATTTTTTGCTATATGTCCCTGTCGATCGCACCTAAAACATCGTACTCCTGCTGAAAATATATTTCGCTTCTCCTTGTATCTGGTGGCAATGTCAATTTCTTCAAAAGCTGTCGCCACAGATACAGCTTCTGCTAAATTTTTAGGA